>NC_138293.1:62615000-62665000 GCF_965601325.2 Salmo salar | reverse complement strand
ATTTTATTTCTATCTGTGCTTGGAGTTCAAAACAGTTAACCTAAGCTAACAGTGTTATTAAAAGTCTTATTGAAACATGTTCTCGTTAGGTTATTTAAAGGTAATTCAATATAATTTCCGTTCTCAGAACGTTAATTAAACAAACCTCCCAAGAAAACTGTCAGGAAACCATAGTGAAACGTTCTCAAATCCTCCCTGCAACTTAAACATTTGTGTTCCCATAACAGGCCAACTTTCACTTCTATTCTCAGAACATTCTTTACAAATTCAGTTTTACCAGTCAGGAAACCTATGGCTTTGTTCCCAGATCCAATCGGAAACCAAAAACCTACGTTCCCTTAACTTACAAGGAACCAAATGTGTTAGCCGGGAATCATCCTCATTCTGATAAACACACGCACGCACACACACACACACACACGCAGGCATACACACATACACACACGCATAGACAGTACATAGAGGTTTATCAACCTTGCTATGATGGTCAGTCATACTGTTTCAACCCAGGTAAAATAGAACCCTACTGCAGAACTGTTAGACAGGGACAGAAGCAGTCAGTGTGAGCGGCTTTTAACTTTTTTCTGTCTCAATCTCAGTAGCTCTTGGCCGCAGGTTCAAATTAAGAAGAGAGAAAGAGGGAACAGAGAAAATCGTGCAGATGGGGGGGGGGGGGGGGGGGGAGAAAATGTGTACTGTAGAGAAGAGAGGAGGACTGTTTGGATATACGGTAGGCTCTCATTGTGATCGGCATTTCTCCTTTGTTATTATTTAGCTATATAAATAGCGATAGAAAGAGCCTACATCAGCCACTGTAAGGCTGACGCATGTCTTTCCTCGAGGACTTTCTCCACCTTCCTTCTATACCTCTCAGGTCTGGAGAGCCTGGTGACTCAACGGCATTGAAAAAGCCTAATGACGACATGGAGACTAGTGTTGGAATTATTTTATTCCTCCGGAGCAACCAGTCCCTCACTCTCAACACTCTTTATGTATCTTTCCTCCTGTCTCTCTCTTGCTCTCTCTTTTTCTGTATCCCTTCCCCTCTATCTCTCTCCAAGCCACTCTCTCTCTCTCTCTCTCTGCTCCTCATAGCCGTGGGAAGTAGTTTGGGGTGGACGTGCTCCGATTAAGTTTTAGACGACGGGGGTGGGAGGGCCTGGACAAATATTTTTGCCCGCGCTGGTGCTGCGGATGGCTATATCGGATCAATACAGGACTATTAAAGACCCATTGCATTACTTTTGTGAAGAAAAAAATAAATAATGTGTATATATATTTTTATATTAATCTATATTTTTTATTCCTATTTTTCAGGGGGTCCTGCAGCCCTCTCAGCACCCCTACTTCCCGTGGCTATGCTCCCCCTCCTACTTTCTCCCCCTCTCTTGCACAGTGAGGGGCTCAGAGGGAACATCCAGTCTCTGTCTATGCTGATTTCTGCAGCGCTGGCTGCCATTCTGCACATTAGCGTGTGACAATGGTTCTCTTTGAAGTGGGTTATCCTAGCGCCTAGCGTGGCTCCCAGGCTCCCAGACCAGCCCAGCGCTGCTGTCTGCCTGCCTGCTGCAGAAATGTGCCAGCCAACTCACTATGCAGACAGGGCCAGCTGTTAGCATGGGCACTGGCAGACAACGCACTGCACACACACACACACACACACACACACACACTGTATCACCTCATTTGCGCTCTAAACAATCACACACCTTCTACACATGCTTTACACACATACACCCCACACACATACCAATTTTCTATGTGTGCTACACACATCCTCAACACAGGGACACACACACACACATTCTGTGCCAGATAAGAGCCACTCCCATCCATCAGTTCCTTTATCAACACTCCACCCATCTCTCTCTCCCCACCCCTCTCTCTCTCCCCCCACCCCTCTCTCTCTCTCTCCACCCCTCTCTCTCTCTCCCCACCCCTCTCTCTCTCTCCCCACCCCTCTCTCTCTCTCTCCCCACCCCTCTCTCTCTCCCCACCCCTCTCTCTCTCTCCCCACCCCTCTCTCTCCCACACTCTCCTCTCTCTCCCCACCCCTCTCTCTCTCTACCCCCCCCCCTCTCTCTCTCCCCACCCCTCTCTCTCTCTCTCCCCCACTCCTCTCTCTCTCCCCACCCCTCTCTCTCTCACCCCCACTCCTTTCTCTCTCCACCCCTCTCTCTCTCTATATACTCTATATAGTCCCATCTGAAGGCGTAGTAAAGCTTTCATTGGAGTAAATACCTTTATTCCAGCTCCTTTATGAGCAAGCTGATAAGGAATGCCTTTTATCCAAAGCAGATAGGCTTTTTTCAACACTGTTGGTGCGTGTGTGTGTGTGTATGGGGTGTGTGTGTGTGCATTTTTTTTTATTTTTTTTTTTGTCCAAGATGGCGTAGCAGTTCAGACGTCCTCTACCCTCCTCTTGTCGTGTCCCGTGTATATATATATTTACATATTTTTTCTTCACTTATCTTTTTATATATATATATTTTTTTTAATTCTAAAAACTCAACCTCAAAGCACTCTCCTGCAACCCGCCTCACCAATTTAAAAAAGAAAGTATTATTTACCTCATCTGAATTCCACAACAGAAGCTAGCAAGAGGTTAGCCATTTTCACTGGCTAACGTTGAAGTTCAGCTAGCCACGGTTAGCTGTCCTCAGCTATCCATTAGCTCGAAAAGCTACCGCCAGTTTTTGTACAGCGCGACTCAGACCAGAGCATACCGGACCTATTCTCTCTTCTTTCCCTGATTTCTACCGCAGGCTCTGGACATTTACACCTGGATCTTGCAGCTAACTAGCTGCTACCTGAGTGACTATTGGCAACGTCGGTCACGGAATTAACACACATTATTACGGAGCTAGCCAGCTAGCCAGCTGAAGAGTTCCGTCAGCCACTCCTGGGCTATTCCTGAGCTAGCCAGCTGAAGTGTCTCCTGGGCTACAACTTACCTATCCTGACCCGTTTTACTGCCGATGCGGAGCCCCATCGGGTCTTCACGACTGGACCACCGACGTTATCTGCCCGAGGGAGTTATCCAACTGGCCCCTCCGTCGCGACGTAACCTGATAGCCCATCTGCGGCCCGCTAATCGTTAGCTGTCTTTTCGGCTGCGATCTGAATAGGTCTATCGGACACTTTTCTTGGGCCACTATAACTAACTATTTTGCCAACTTGGACTGGTCCCCCCTTCCACACGTAACCCCACTAACCCACAGACGGAAACGCACGAGGTGGCTAAAAACAGACCTCCCTCCCATCTTCCACCAGCTTGCTACCTATGGCCCGGCTAGCTGTCTGAATCTCACTGGACCCTTTGATCACTCGGCTAAGCATGCCTCTCCTTAATGTCAATATGCCTTCTCCATTGCTGTTCTGGTTAGTGTTTATTGGCTTATTTCACTGTAGAGCCTCTAGCCCTGCTCATTATACCTTATCCAACCTCTCAGTTCCTCCACCCACACATGCTATGACGTCTTCTGGTTTCAATGATGTTTCTAGAGACAATATCTCTCTCATAATCACTAAATGCCTAGGTTTACCTCCTCTGTACTCACATCCCACCATACCTTTGTCTGTACATTATACCTTGAAGCTATTTTATCGCCCCCAGAAACCTGCTCCTTTTTCTCTCTATTCTGGACGTCACAGACGACCAATTCTTATAGCTTTTAGCCGTACCCTCATACTTATTCTTCTCTGCTCCTCTGGGGATGTAGAGGTGAATCCAGGCCCTGCAGTGCCTGGCTCCACTCCTACTCCCCAGGCGCTCTCTTTTGATGACTTCTGTAACCGTAATAACCTTGGTTTCATGCATGTTAACATTAGAAGCCTCCTCCCTAAGTTTGTTTTATTCACTGCTTTAGCACACTGAATCTTGGCTTAGGAAGTCCACCAAAAACTCTGAAATCTTCATCCCTAACTACAACGTTTTCAGACAAGATAGTACGACCAAAGGGGGCGGTGTTGCAATCTACTGCAGAGATAGCCTGCAGAGTTCTGTCCTGCTATCCAGGTCTGTACACAAACAATTTGAACTTCTACTTTTAAAAATCCACCTCTCCAAAAACAAGTCTCTCACCGTTGCCGCCTGCTATAGACCCCCCTCGGCCCCTAGTTGTGCTCTGGACACCATATGTGAACTGATTGCCCCCCATCTATCTTCAGAGCTCGTGCTACTAGGTGACCTAAACTGGGACATGCTTAACACCCCAGCCATCCTACAATCCAAGCTTGATGCCCTCAATCTCACACAAATTATTAATGAACCCACCAGGTACAACCCCAAAGCCGCAAACACTGGCACCCTCATAGATATCATCCTAACCAACGTGCCCTCTAAATACACCTCTGCTGTTTTCAACCAAGATCTCAGCGATCACTGCCTCATTGCCTGCACCCGTAATGGGTCAGCGGTCAAACGACCTCCACTCATCACTGTCAAACGCTCCCTGAAACATTTCAACGAGCAAGCCTTTCTAATCGACCTGGCCCTGGTATCCTGGAAGGATATTGACCTCATCCCGTCAGTAGAGGATGCCTGGTTATTTTTTTTAAATGCCTTCCTCTCCATCTTAAATAAGCATGCCCCTTTCAAGAAATTTAGAACCAGGAACAGATATAGCCCTTGGTTCTCCCCAGACCTGACTGCCCTTAACCAACACAAAAATATCCTGTGGCGTTCTGCATTAGCATCGAACTGCCCCCGCGATATGCAACTTTTTAGGGAAGTTAGAAACCAATACACACAGGCAGTTAGAAACGCCAAGGCTAGCTTTTTCAAACAGAAATTCGCTTCGTGCAACTCCAACTCTAAAAAGTTCTGGGACATTGTAAAGTCCATGGAGAATAAGAACACCTCCTCCCAACTGCCCACTGCACTGAGGATAGGAAACTCTGTCACCACCGATAAGACCACTATAATTGAGAATTTCAACAAGCATTTTTCTACGGCTGGCCATGCTTTCCACCTAACTACCCCTACTGCATTCAACAGCACTGCACCCCCCACAGCTACTCGCCCAAGCCTCCCCCATTTCTCCTTCTCCCAAATCCATTCAGCTGATGTTCTGAAAGAGCTGCAAAATCTGGACCCCTACAAATCAGCTGGGCTTGACAATCTGGACCCTTTCTTTCTAAAATGATCTGCCGAAATTATTGCAACCCCTATTACTAGCCTGTTCAACCTCTCTTTCGTGTCGTCTGAGATTCCCATAGATTGGAAAGCAGCTGCTGTCATCCCCCTCTTCAAAGGAGGTGACACTCTTGACCCAAATTGCTACAGACCTATATCCATCCTACCCTGCCTTTCTAAGGTCTTCGAAAGCCAAGTCAACAAACAGATTACCGACCATTTCGAATCCTACCGCACCCTCTCCGCTATGCAATCTGGTTTCAGAGCTGGTCATGGGTGCACCTCAGCCACGCTCAAGGTCCTAAACGACATCGTAACCGCCATCGATAAGAAACAATACTATGCTGCCGTATTCATTGACCTGGCCAAAGCTTTTGACTCTGTTAATCACCACATCCTCATCGGCAGACTCAGTAGCCTTGGTTTCTCAAACGATTGCGTCGCCTGGTTCACCAACTACTTCTCTGACAGAGTTCAGTGTGTCAAATCGGAGGGCCTACTGTCTGGACCTCTGGCAGTCTCTATGGGGGTACCACAGGGTTCAATTCTTGGGCCAACTCTTTTCTCTGTATACATAAATGATGTCGCTCTTGCTGCTGGTGAATCTCTGATCCACCTCTACGCAGACGACACCATTCTGTACACTTCTGGCCCTTCTTTGGACACTGTGTTAACAACCCTCCAGACGAGCTTCAATGCCATTCAACTCTCCTTCCGTGGTCTCCAACTGCTCCTAAACACAAGTAAAACTAAATGCATGCTCTTCAACCGATCGCTGCCTGCACCGGCCCGCCTGTCCAGCATCACTTCTCTGGACGGTTCTAACTTAGAATTTGTGGACAACTACAAATACCTAGGTGTCTGGTTAGACTGTAAACTCTCCTTCCAGACTCACATCAATCATCTCCAATCCAAAGTGAAATCTCGAATTGGCTTCCTATTTCGCAACAAAGCATCCTTCACTCATGCTGCCAAACATACCCTCGTAAAACTGACCATCCTACCAATCCTCGACTTCGGTGATGTCATTTACAAAATAGCTTCCAATACCCTACTCAACAAGCTGGATGCAGTCTATCACAGTGCCATCCGTTTTGTCACCAAAGCCCCATATACTACCCACCACTGCGACCTGTACACTCTCGTTGGCTGGCCTTCGCTTCATAATCGTCGCCAAACACATTGGCTCCAGGTCATCTACAAGACCCTGCTAGGTAAAGTCCCCCCTTATCTCCGCTCACTGGTCACCATAGCAGCACCCACCTGTAGCACGCGCTCCAGCAGGTATATCTCTCTGGTCACCCCTAAAGCCAACTCCTCCTTTGGTCGTCTCTCCTTCCAGTTCTCTGCTGCCAATGACTGGAACGAACTACAAAAATCTCTGAAACTGGAAACACTTATCTCCCTCACTAGCTTTAAGCACCAGCTGTCAGAGCAGCTCACAGATCACTGCACCTGTACATAGCCCATCTATAATTTAGCCCAAACTACTACCTCTTCCCCTACTGTATTTATTTATTTTATTTATTTTGCTCCTTTGCACCATATTATTTATATTTTATCTCTGAACTTTCTTCAAACTACAAATCTAATGTGTGTATGGGGGGGTGTGTGTGTGCATGTGTGTATGGGGGGTGTGTGTGTGTGGTGTGTGTGTGCATGTGTGTATGGGGGGGTGTGTGCATGCGTGTGTGTATAGGGGGGGGGGTGTGTGTGCATGTGTGTATGGGGGGGTGTGCATGCGTGTGTGTATGGGGGGGGGTGTGTGTGTGCATGTGTGTGTGTGTATGGGGGGGTGTGCATGCATGTGTGTATGGGGGGTGTGTGTGTGTGCATGTGTGTATGGGGGTGTGTGTGTGTGTGTGTGTGTATGGGGGGGGTGTGTGTGTATGGGGGGGGGTGTATGGGGTGTGTGTGTGTGTGTGTGTGTGTGTGTGTGTGTGTGTGTGTGTGTGTGTGTGTGTGTGTGTGTGTGTGTGTGTGTGTGTATGGGGTGTGTGTGTGTGTGTGTGTGTGTATGGGGGTGTGTGTGTGTGTGTGTGTATGGGGTGTGTGTGTGTGTATGGGGTGTGTGTGTGTGTGTGTGTGTGTGTGTGTGTGTGTATGGGGGGGGGGTGTGCATGCATGTGTGTATGGGGGTGTGTGTGTGTGCATGTGTGTATGGGGGGGTGTGTGTGTGTGTGTGTATGGGGGGGGGGTGTATGGGGGGGGGTGTATGGGTGTGTGTGTGTGTGTGCTTGTGTGTATGGGGTGTGTGTGTCTGTGTGTGTGTGTGTGTGTATGGGGGGGTGTGTGTGTGTATAGGGGGGGGGGTGTATGGGGGTGTGTGTGTGTGCATGTGTGTATGGGGTGTGTGTGTGTGTGTGTGTGTGTGTGTGTGTGTGTGTGTGTGTATGGGGGGGGTGTGTGTGTATGGGGGGGGTGTGTGTGTGTATGGGGGGGTGTGCATGTGTGTATGGGGTGTGTGTGTGTGTGTGTGTGTGTGTGTGTGTGTGTGTGTGTGTGTGTGTGTGTGTGTATGGGGTGTGTGTGTGTGTGTGTGTGTGTGTGTGTGTGTGTGTGTGTGTGTGTGTATGGGGGGTGTGTGCATATTGTGTTCAAACATGCAGAGTGCCGAGTTTATTTAAGCATGTGGCTGTTTTTTTAATGACATTCACGTGAGATTATCTCATGTATGTGTGTAGATCGCGTAGATAGACACACACACACACACACGTACACACACAAGAAAAACAGGTGACTCAGGTTGGCTGAAACCTTGCAGCTTTCTTCTGCTTCTTGCAATTTTAACGTGACATTTCTGTGATTACACATAATCATATGAGGACACTGGAATAATGCAGTTGCGATTAAGTGGGACAAGGTAATCATCTCCCTCACTTCTGGTGTGTGTGTGTGTGTGTGTGTGTGTGTGTGTGTGTGTGTGTGTGTGTGTGTGTGTGTGTGTGTGTGTGTGTGTGTGTGTGTGTGTGTGTGTGTGGTGTGGTGTGTGTGTGTGTGTGTGTGTGGTGTGTGTGTGTGTGTGTGTGTGGGGGGCGTGCGTCTGTGTGTGTATGATTGCCCGTGCTTGCGTGTGTGTTGTGAAGGAGGTTGTCTAGGGAATTGATTAAGACTGTGGAGTGGATTTGTTGGCGGGCACAGTAGATTATCCTTGGCTGTGTTTGACTCAGTAGCTGTGTAAACTAAGCCCTGTCCAACCTACAGACTCCTGTCTCCTCTCTCCCACAGCTTTTTTAGATTCAATTAGGATCCCCATTAGCCGATGCCAGCCGCTAGTCTGCATGGGGTCAGACACAAAACGACATTACAGACAAAAAGACTTGACTATTTACATACATTTAAAAACATGACCGTAGACGTTACAGCCATGTCAGCTAGGGTAGAGGCTTCTTGTTGTATCTGTTTGTATCTGTAAGTAAGCATTTCACTGTAAGGTCTACACCTGTTGTATTTCGGGGACGTGACAAATAAACTTGATCTCTTGGCTCTCCCCTGTTTCCTCATGTATATTTCCTTTTTTCCTCTGAGACATTGATTTCTAAGTAGCTTTTTTTCATCCTACAGTTCCTGGGTCAGTCTCAGTGTAGTGATTCTCATGGTGTCCTAAGTCCTTGGCCCCTGGATTAATGCATTGTGTTGTGTTGCGTTGTGTGCTGCTGTCTTGCTCTCGCCGTGCGACTGTGTGTCTGTGACAGAGAGCCTGGTAAATGCAATATAATGTAATAGTTTCTAGCTCTGCTCTGACCTGGTAGGGGTTCTGCTCTCTGTGGTACTGTTCCACTTCGTTTCCCCCTCTGAAGGGACGTCTGGAGGAATGAGACGTAGGCTACAGCCCGGCCCTAACTGCAGTGCAACCGAGCACATCGTCCCCGCCGTCGCCCACGCCTCCCGGCCCCCGGCCCCCGACCCTGCCCAGCCAGCTGCTCCTGAGTGTGCCCACTCTGCTCTGCCCCCCTCCCCCGCAGGCACAGTTGCACCGCAGTACCTGCAGTCCTAGGAGAACATTAGGGAAACTGCGAGAGTTGTTCAAACCCCCCCCCCGAATCACTCTGTGTTTTTTTCCATGAGGCTGATGATTCTATTCAGGAGGATGGTAGAATAGTAGAAAGGGGTTGATAGAACTCAACGAGGGTGAAGTGTTGTACAATGTTGCATCTGTTCAACCTCTGGTGGTTTGACCCCAGCAGACAGCCAGACATTTACCCAGACAGAACATCTAACAGAGAGAGAGGTGTGAATTCATCAGTGAGGGGAGATTGTGATCACACAAACCCCAAGCTCCCCTCCCACTCCAAGCGCCCCTCCCACCCACCAGTTAAAATCAGCAGCTCATTATTACAATCAAATCCACGGTTTGTTCGTTTTAGCATAATCAAAATTGTGCCAAGCTGCTGTGGCTTTGTGCTTTCGGTGTGTGTGTGTGTGTGTGTGTGTGTGTGTGTGTGTGTGTGTGTGTGTGTGTGTGTGTGAATTGGTGGGTGGGCGTATTGAGATGTATTGTGGTGGAGCGTTTAAGGAGATACAGTGGTATGGATGACCACATGGTCCCTGACCCAGGTCACACCTTAGAATATTGTGTTTGTGCTTGGAGACAGCTGGCTTAGTATCCGCCTCGACCCAGGCATCATCCCAGACGAACAGTCAGTTCAACCCATTGACCACCCTCTCCCTCTCTTCAGATGAATCAACAGAGTAGGTCAGAGGTCATGACAGAGATAATCATTAGGGGTTGGGTCAAGACAAATGGAGAAGGACATTCTGTAACAGAGAGAATTGGATTGTAGTAACAGGATGTTGAAGTTAGTAAATGTCATGGCTGTGCTAGTCCTATAGACATTGAGGAGTGAACCTGGGCTTTATAGAGGTATCTGTCTCTCTGTGTGTGTGTGTGTGTGTGTCCGACCCCCAGCCATTTAGTCCTGCTGTAGTCCAGTCCAGATTAACCCCTCTTTGTCTCGGGAGACCACCGGGCGGAGCCAGTCTGATCAGGTTTAGTCTGGATTAGGTGAAGTTTACTGACATATGTTATCTAGGGGTCAAAGGTTATGGACGATTGGCTGGGCTGTGACACTCCAGTGTTATGTAATCTTCTTTATCACACTGTATCTGTATCATGGTAGTGTGTGTCTTGTTAAAGGAGTCACATGTCCTGTATCTGTCTGTAGCCTTTAGCTCTGTTACCATTTCCCTCTGTCTGTCCAGTCCCCGAGGGAGTCACAGTCTAAGATTACACAGGATGAGGACTTCATCTACTGTGTGTGTCCCTCCCAATGACCCCTAAGCTCATTCTCCATATCTCTATTCCATCGTATTCCCTTGCTCCCTTAGTAGGTGGCACGATTTGACGCTTGCGAACACTCCAGTGGCTTTCAATTGGGATTTATCTCCCTTTGAAATCTGCAAAGGCCTCCGTGGCTGCACAGGAGAGAGGGAGAATAGAGAGAGGGAGCGCGAGAGATGGAGAAGGAGAGAGATGGAGCGTTTTGTAGTTGGTGTCTCAGCTCTGTGGTTCCACTCTCTACCTCTGGAACCTGAGGTGACAGCTCACTATATCATTCAGCTGTTTGTTATTTTGTCTAACCCAGGAGTGGGCTGCCGAAGGGACAAAGTGTCTATCTACCTCCCCCACTGCCTGGAGGTGAATCCCATGATTCACTCGGAGCGTGTGTGTCTCTCTCTCTCTCTCTCTCTCTCTCTCTCTCCCTCTCTCGTACTCTCTCTCACTCCCTCGCTCTCTCTCTCTCCCTCACCCGCTCTCTCTCTCCCTCTCCCCCTTTCTCTGTCTCTCTCACTCTCCCTCACCCGCTCTCTCTCTCTCCCCCTTTCTCTGTCTCTGTCTCTCTCACTCTCCCGCTCTCTCTCTCCTTCTCCCTCTCCTTCTCCCTCTCCTTCTTTCTCTCTCTCTCTCTGCGTTCATCTGAGAGTGTGTGAACATGTGTGATGTGTGTGCGCGTGAGGATTTATTCCTCGGCTATCAGGTGTCAGGGACCATTGTTCAAGCTGACTGACCTGAACCAGACTGAATTCCTGTGATTCACTTTTCTACTCCAGCCGTGTTAAAGCAAACAAATCCCATGTGAGGTTCTATGTTTGACTAGACTTAAGAACCATTAGGCTGTCGGTTATTTCTGTCTCTTGTGTGTCTCTCTCTCTCTCTTTCTCTTTCTCTCACTCTTTTTTCTTTTCCCACCCTCTTATCTCTCTGTTCCTACACTACATATCTGCTCCGCTGTGTCTTTAAACAGTTCTTAAAGTTATTCTCTGCGTTCTGTTGTTGATACAGACCGTGGCTGTACGGCTGATAGGAGTTAATGGAGTTCTTTGGTTTAATACAGAAGTGAGTGTTTATCAGTGGTCTCTGGGGCTTTGCTGAGGGGAGGGGAAATGTGTTTGAAATTCCTGGTGCTTCTCTTCCTCTGGCGAGTCACACTGATCCGTGGCTCTGCTTTTTCTGCGCCGGCTCATAAAAGCCAGGGGAAAGGTTACTGCAAATGTCGCTGTGTTGGGCTGATGAGCAAGGCTCGCTCTCCCCCTCCACCCCCCCCCCGACCTGCACCCCATCTCCCCAGGGACATGGCCCTCTCTCCCTGCATTTTCCCCCTACCCCAACCCTCAAAGCCCCTCTTGAACCTGTGAGATGCCTGTTTCCTGTAAGATATCCATCCATAATATATTCCTCACTCATGGCATCATATCCAAAGCCCTCTAACTGATTTACTAGGGTTTCATCACCACTGCTTTTCACTGTCGGATTACCTAGAAGAGAAACTGTTTCTCTCGCCTTTTCATATTTTTTTTTCTCTTCAGGTTCTTTTAAAAAAGCAGAAAACCCCTTTACGGTGGGTTAATGTAGTGTTAGAGGGAGAGAGAGGGAGAGAGAGGTATCTGAGCAGGCGAATAAGAGACATCAGGGTGCCAGGTGGCGGTGTACTTTTCTGCTGCTCAAATGATTGGGTATCTGTCCTTATCGCCACGCCGACAGGTGGCTGATGCCCACTCTCCTCCTTTTGAAAGGATGCACAATTACATAGCTGCTGCCGCGGCGACCACAGCTCGCCCATTACCCCCCACACCATTCACAGCTCAGGAGTCCTGTTACGGCCCCCACTGCACCAAAGATCTGCACAGACCCTGATAAGAATCCTGCTGCCCCTATGTCTGTCTGTCAGTCTCCCACTCTGAGACCAGGCAGGGGAAAGAAAGGCCCTAAACTGGAGTGGAAGAGCTGAGAAGGACTACAGGGTCTTTCATTGATTGCTTTTCAAATGTAATGGTTTATGTGTAGTCTTTATAGTGCGGCTGAAAACCATATGGGCATCTGAAGGCAGCCCGTGAAGGCTTTGGGGGGTGATTCTTCTGCCGTGTGTGTGTGTGTGCGTGTGCACGTGCGCTCGTGCGTGCATGTTTTTTGGCTGTATAAATCCATAAAGCAAGATGACGGTCCAGCCTAGCCTGGGTGTGTGTACTCTGTTGGAATGTCTCACATGTACAATCCTCCTTCTGTGTCATCGCCTATCTTTGTAATTACACACGAGGAATGAGAGGAGAGGTAGCCAAGCCAGCGCTTTGAGAAAGGGGAGAAAAGACAACAAAGATCAGAAAGCCTCCTCACAAAGACATGCCAATTTGCAGCTTGCAGCTGTTTCTCTTCTGAGAGCGAGCATGTGCATGGCCTGTTTTCTCTCCCCTCATCCAGACAGCTAGGGATTGTTTCTAGGACATCTCTCGCTAGCCGGGGCTGGCTGCTGATTTGGGGGCTGGTGTTTTGGCAGGGGGCGAGGATGACACTTCTGTTGTCTTCACTTCTACAGCATTGTCTGTCTGTCAGCTGGGCTGAGCGCTGTTGTTGTGAGCCATGAACAGGTGTTCAGACACCAACGTGATAAGGGAGAAGCGTAGAAATAGAGAGAGACAGAAGATGTCTACACAACCACCTCCACGGCTGGGCTGTCAGCTGTCCTGTACTGTGTCAAGACAGGCTTTACTGTAGTGTGGAAGAAACCGGTTCGCTCAGGAACTGATAGCAGATGTGTAATTATGTGTTTGACATTGAATTGTGTACACTGTGTGTGTACGTGTGTGCGCATCTGTGTTGTTGTTTGTTTCCTTGGCTCGGGCCCTCCATTTGTCCAAGCCATACTCTCACCTTTGTTTAGCTGCATACGCTGTTGGAGGTGAAACCAAAATGAGCCTAATCAATCTATCTGGCGTCCATAAGGCACGGCACTGCTCGTTTCAAATTAAGTCCCCCAGATGTGCTTCTGTAGATTAATCTCAGCGCTCACGAGCAATTATTCTGCCAGCGACGCTGAGGCATGAGGCTTATTTGAAACAATTAGAGTCCAGTTCGGTCAAAATGAGCTCGTTCATTTTCCAACCTCCGTCGGTGATTGCGAGCGAAGGCATTTTAAAGAGCTATAGTCACGTAAATTGTTTCATACTGCCGCAGCATGTCCTTCAAGCGACCTATTGGGTAAATACATGAGGTATGACCAGACA
Organism: Salmo salar; assembly: GCF_965601325.2. NCBI lineage: Eukaryota > Metazoa > Chordata > Actinopteri > Salmoniformes > Salmonidae > Salmo > Salmo salar. The sequence continues at coordinate 62,651,364 of NC_138293.1, read as the reverse complement.
AGACACTTGACACGGTTTACAGTTGATGAGGCTGGTATTTATTTACATGTAGTTATTTCAGTTTGGACACTGATGGCTGAGGTTTAGCTGTGGACATTTTTATGTTTTTGTATTTAACTGTCAACTAACCATCCAACTGCTGCAATGAATTGCTTGGCAAACGAACTGGAATTTTAATTGACAAAACGTCTAGATTCTGGAACATTTTAGAAGTCATTTTGGAAGTCAGTGGGTTATCATCAAGTCTCCTCCCAAATATGTAGGACATGTAGTACTGTGGTGGCAGAATGTCGAGTTTTCCACAACAGTACTGTGCTGGTTGATTGTTCCCAGGCTTGTACTGTAGTAAGTCTGTAGGAATACAGTAAGCCTCCTTCCATCTCCTAGTACCACATTGGGCCCAGTTAAAGGAACCTTCAGAGCAGTACTAAGGCCACAGTAGGCTACGTGAAGAGAACAATGCCCGGTGTCTCTGGCTTGCCTTGCTAGCTTCATGTAGAGTTGAAAAAGTGAAGAAAAACCCACTCAGCCTGCAGCTAGGACTTAACATGAACAAAGTAACATGAACAAAGCTTTGCCTTTTTATAGCAAGTACAGATTTCCATTAAGACTTATAATTGGCCGTAGATGTACGCCTAAGAGAGGAATTCAAATTGAGTGTTAAACGGAAAGGGGGAAAACAAAGAGCCTGGAAATGGGGTGGGATTTAAGAAGAGAGGAAAAATAGAGAGACAAATAGGCATGAGACTAATAATCAGTGAGTAATTTCATGACAAAGGTAAGGTATCTGTGCCTTCAGGTTCTTTCAGGAGGATGCAACCTTTCTGGAACAAACAGCAGAAGCCACGACAGCAAAAAAACAGTGTTCCCTAGTTTCCTAAGTCGTCCTATGTCATTTAAGCTATACAAATACCTATCTATTGTAAGTTATACAGTATATAGGCATTTGTGCTTCTTAGCTTCTGTCCCATTTACTGTGATTCATTACCAGAAGGTCATATAACCCATCTAAATAAACTTTGAATGTGCTTTCTTCTCGCACGCAGAATGCCATGGCAATGTGTGTAATTGTTCATTCATTTTGAAGTACTTTTCTCCTGTTTGTTTCCTTAGTGTTCTGAGATCACTTGCAAAGAATGGCACAGAGATTGGACTTAATCATTATTGCCTTGTTCATTTCCTTTGATGTCTGAAGTCTATGTGTGTGTGTTTGTATGTGTGTTCATGTGTGTATGTGTATGTGCATGTATGTGCATGCGCGAGTGTGTTAGTTATGCATGGCTTCACTTATAAGCCACAGTCCCTAGGTTATATCCGCGGAGCGGACGGGTTCAGGGTCATTAAATATTGTGTGGATGTGGAACGGGTGGGTGGCGGGCAGTTTGAATAAAGAGAAAACAATATCTTTAAAAAATCCAGAAATGTATCATTCCTGTGCAATTGATATCTATAGGCTACACTGAGGTTTTTCTTTAATCATGTTATGCTATCATGCATTAGTGCATTAGCCTAGGGGTCTAACTGTACGCGCGCCTAATAGCCTACACGTCAATCACCAAATGCTTTTGGGAACGTGCAAAAAAAAGCTAATGTCAATCCAAGGAGGCAAAAAGGACAATGTTGGAGTATAATTCAATAAGCTGTGAATTGAAGAGTTGAAAATAAAGAGAAGGGAGGGTCAGAAAAGTAGTGTTTGGAAAATATTTGGGAAGTGGTAGAAGAGGATGATAGCAGTGCCGGCTATGTTATGTGTGATGATTGTGAGGCGATATACAAATTCAACTATCACAAGACGGGACTTCAAATAGGGGTATGGAATGTCAGGGGAATTGTAGCCTACTGTTCAGATGGGTTAAATGGAAACTGAAATCTGGACACTGACTGTCTATAACCTCTCACATAGCCTTTAAAATGAACTCCGGCAGAATTAAGCATTTCTTGCAGTTAAATGACACACCAAATGAAGGCAACATTTTTACAAATATGATTTATTTCTTTCAGCATCTTGAGAGAATGTGAATGCTCAGTTAAATGCCATCTGTGGAGGTGCTGTCTTTATCAGCATCATAAAAGCTGATAGTATTTCAACCACATAAAAGAGGCATTCAAGCTGAACTGAAATCGTATCAGAATGTCGTTTTCACAGCTTTCTATTTCCTTACAACCGGTCAAGCTGATGTCATTTGGACATTTTGCACAGAAAATCATTTTGCCCGGACCCTAAACGTATTTGCTCTGTGAAAGAAGATGGCAGAGAACTTTTTTCATTCTATCGATTTATGTATCTAACTATAGAAAAGTTAACTAACAAATAGCCTACCAAAATGTTGTAAATTATAAGCAGAAATATATCTAAATCAGGCTCCAAAATGTAAAAAAACATTATTACTTTATTACATATAGTTGGGCGGTTATTAGCAATTGCGGGTGGACAAACAGCCGACCCACGCACCACTAGTGTGTGTGTGACTGTTTACTCTTTCTTTCTCTCTCTCACTTCTCTCTCATCAGCGTAGAGATATATAGTGCCTTGCAAAAGTATTCAACCCCCTTGGCGTTTTTCCTATTTTCTTGCATTACAACCTGTAATTTAAATGGAATTATGTGGATTTCATGTAATGGACAATAATCCAAATTGGTGAACTGAAATTAAAAAAAAATACTTGTTTAAAAGAATTCTAAAGAATTTAATACGGAAAAGGGGTGCGTGCATATGTATTCACCCCCTTTGCTATGAAGCCCCTAAATAAGATCTGGTGCAACCAATTACCTTCAGAAGTCACATAATTTGTTAGATTGCACACAGGTGGACTTTATTTAAGTGTCACATGATCTCAGTATATATATATATATATATATACATACACACACAGCTGTTCTGAAAGGCCCCAGAGTCTGCAACACCACTAAGCAAAGGGCACCACCAAGCAAGCGGCAGCATGAAGACCAAGGAGCTCTCCAAACAGGTCAGGGACAAAGTTGTGGAGAAGTACAGATCAGGGTTGGGTTATAAAAAAATTGCTGAAACTTTAAACATCCCACGGAGCACCATTACATCCATTATTAAAAAAATGGAAAGAATATGGCACCACAACAAACCTGCCAAGAGAGGGCCGCCCACCAAAACTCAGACCAGGCAAGGAGGGCATTAATCAGAGAGGCAACAAAGAGACAGCGGAGATTGGAGCATCTGTCCATAGGACCACTTTAAGCCGTACACTCCAGAGCTGGGCTTTATGGAAGAGTGTTCACCAAAAGGCATGTGGGAGACTCCCCAAACATATGGAAGAAGGTACTCTGGTCAGATGAGACTAACATTGAGCTTTTTGTCCATCAAGGAAAACGCTATGTCTGGCACAAACCCAACACCTCTCATCACCCTAAGAACACAATCCCCACAGTGAAGCATGGTGGTGGCAGCATCATGCTGTGGGGATGTTTTTAATTGTCAGGGACTGGGAAACTGGTCAGAATTGAAGGAATGATGGATGGCGCTAAATACAGGGAAATTCTTGAGGGTAACTTATTTCAGTCTTCCAGAGATTTGAGACTGGGACGGAGGTTCACCTTCCAGCAGGACAATGACCTGAAGCATACTGCTAAAGCAACACTTGAGTGGTTTAAGGGGAAACATTTAAATGTCTTGGAATGGCCAAGTCAAAGCCCAGACCTCAATCCAATTGAGAATCTGTGGTATGACTTAAAGATTGCTGTACACCAGCAGAATCAATCCAACATGAAGGAGCTGGAGCAGATTTGCCTTGAAGAATGGGCAAAATCCCAGTGGCTAGATGTGCCAAGCTGATAGAGACATACCCCAAGAGACTTGCAGCTGTAATTGCTGCAAAAGTTAGCTCTACAAAGTATTGACTTTGGGGGGATGAATAATTATGCACGCTCAAGTTCAGTTTGTCTTATTTCTTGTTTGTTTCACAACAAAAAATATTTTGCATCTTCAAAGTTGTGTAAATAAAATTATACAACCCTCAAAAAAACATTTAATTCCAGGTTGTAAGGCAACAACATAGGAAAAATGCCAAGGTGGGTGAATACGTTTGCAAGCCACTGTATTTAGCAAGCAACCTCTTGCTCATACTTATTTTCACCAACCTCAAATCCTACTCGTCCTCCAATCGAGGGCTCTCGGCTGGCCCACCGTGGCTAATCAGTCTATAATGAGATGTCACAGTTGGCATGACGGCAGAGTGATGGTCGGCCACTCAGCCTGAAATGTATTCATGTAAAAAAAACATTAAGCAGTTAATGTCACTTCCACAAATGACTCAATTTGCTGAGGAAATGAACCTAATCTGAGCTCCTGTCAATCCTACAGAGATTCCCAATCCCTGGGTCTGGGAGTGTAGCCCATCTGTACGAGTGGCACATTTATCGTTCCTATCCATTAAATTTGTGTGATGGGCTCCTGCTAAACATAATCCATCATCAAGTAGTAGACTCTGAAACGTATTTTGAATTTGTTTTGACACACCAATAATGTATGCAATGTATGATGGTAATGATGGTTAGGTAATGATGATATAAGCTATACGCTAACCACTTAAAGTTGTGTATGCAGATTACCTCTGATGACTTAGAGCGTCACGATCGTCGTAATAACATTCGGACCAAAGCGCAGCGTGATATGGGTTCCACATGTTTATTGAATGAAACGCACAAAAACAATAAAGAACGACCGAAACGTGACGCAAATTAAGTGTTCACAGGCAACTACACATAAACAAGATCCCACGAAACACAGTGGGGAAATGGCTGCCTAAATATGTTCCCCCAATCAGAGACAACGAAAAACAGCTGCCTCTGATTGGGGACCATACCAGGCCAACATAGAAATAAACAACCTAGATTACCCACCCTAGTCACACCCCAACCTAACCAAAATAGAGAATAAAAAGGCTCTCTATGGTCAGGGCGTGACATAGAGGACCTTTAAAGGTGCTTCGCATAGGATTTGATAGACTTTTTGCATTGTAATTTCAGAAAATGTCCATAATATTATACCAGCTTCTAACAGCTTGTAAAAACAATATATTTTGTTATTGAAAATATATTTAACAGCAATTTAGATGGTATAATAATTCCGTACACTGTTCAGTGCTTGTTCTCTCACATAAACTGAAATTTAGCGAATAGTGTAGAGTTTTATTTCTGCTACCAGGAAATGACAGACTAGAAAACCCAGCCACCAAATCAGAACAGCTTTCCTAGTTTGACATCAGATGTTGCTCCTGCTTGAGACATCAATAGGCGAATATCACAGCCAATCACACTGGCAGGCAAGTAATACTGTGAAACACGATCATTCCACTATTAGCACCAGATATGGACATTTTCTGAAATTAAAAAGTACCTTTAAGAGCACCACTATTTTAGACCTATAAGCATCTGCTCCTGCCTGGAGGTAGGGCCCGTCACTATCTCTCAAAAAGGAGGGGAGCAGATAAGAAACTGCAGGCATACTTACTTAAAATTCTTGCCTTCAAAAAAGTAAAAGAAAACATTTATTTTTCTGAGGTTTTTCTGTTTATCGACACGCTGAATTTTCGTGTACAGCTGCCTCTACAGAGCTATAGCCAGCCGTGGGCGCCATTCTGCATAGATTAATGCATTTGATATGTCCTCCTCCTCCTCCTATTTTCCTTCTCCTGGTTTAGTGCTAGAAATCATAACTGTCTCCTCTCCGTGGCTGGGGCTCTGCTCTCCCCTCACGGAGCTGTGCAGGGGGGAGCTGGGCAATTTGTTTCTGGATGGCTCCAGGCTTATCGGCTCTGCTCGACAGATGGGCCGCGTGCCTGCCTTCTATCCTATCCTCAGGTTCGGGTTGGGGGTAGACGCGCGCTGCTCTCTTTGCTGTGCCTGATAAAGCTCATTACAGGTGCTCCCTCGTCTCCACGAGGACCCGTTACCCCTACCGAACCCCGCGCCGCCGCTCTCTCTCGCCGTGGATTGCCGCCGACCCATAGCCAAAGAGACTAAACCCATTTGGGAATTTCAGTATGGTTGAGTGATACTGGACTCACATTCTCAAGGCTCACAGGTTACAGACACATAGGGAGAGAAGGCCTAGTCTACAACGATAAAACACCACTGAACAACTGGCAGATATGATGAAGAGGATTCTGAGGATTTCTACTAAGTAAAAGCCGCTGTCACGCCCTGATCTGTTTCAACTGTTCCTGTGATTGTCTCCACCCCCTCCAGGTGTCGCTTATTTTCCCCAGTGTATTTATCCCTGTGTTTCCTGTCTCTCTGTGCCAGTTCGTCTTGTATGTTTAGTCAAGTCAACCAGTGTGTTTTTCCCGTACTCCTTTTCTGTTCTCTTTTTATAGTCCTCCCGGTTCTGACCCCTGCCTGACTCTGGACCACTTTCCTGCCTGCCTGATCATCCTGCCTGCCCTGACCTTGATTCTGCCTGCCCTTCGGTACCTATTGGACTCTGATCTGGTTTTGACATTTTTGCCTGTACACGACCATTGTCTTGCGTACCCCTTTGGATTAATAAACATTGTAAGACTCCAACCTTCTGCCTCCTGTGTCTACATCTGGGTCTCGCCTTGTGCCTTAATTTAACGAAGAAGTTAACTGTAGGCAATAATATATACTGCTCAAAAAAATAAAGGGAACACTTAAACAACACAATGTAACTCCAAGTCAATCACACTTCTGTGAAATCAAACTGTCCACTTAGGAAGCAACACTGATTGACAATACATTTCACATGCTGTTGTGCAAATGGAATAGACAACAGGTGGAAATGATAGGCAATAAGCAAGACACCCCCAATAAAGGAGTGGTTCTGCAGGGGGTGACCACAGACCACTTCTCAGTTCCTATGCTTCCTGGCTGATGTTTTGGTCACTTTTGAATGCTGGCGGTGCTTTCACTCTAGTGGTAGCATGAGACGGTGTCTACAACCCACACAAGTGGCTCAGGTAGTGCAGCTCATCCAGGATGGCACATCAATGCGAGCTGTGGCAAGAAGGTTTGCTGTGTCTGTCAGCGTAGCGTCCAGAGCATGGAGGCGCTACCAGGAGACAGGCCAGTACATCAGGAGACGTGGAGGAGGCCGTAGGAGGGCAACAACCCAGCAGCAGGACCGCTACCTCCGCCTTTTTGCAAGGAGGAGCAGGAGGAGCACTGCCAGAGCCCTGCAAAATGACCTCCAGCAGGCCAGAAATGTGCATGTGTCTGCTCAAACGGTCAGAAACAGACTCCACGAGGGTGGTATGAGGGTCCAACGTCCACAGGTGGGGGTTGTGCTTACAGCCCAACACCGTGCAGGACGTTTGGCATTTGCCAGAGAACACCAAGATTGGCAAATTCGCCACTGGCGCCCTGTGCTCTTCACAGATGAAAGCAGGTTCACACTGAGCACGTGACAGACGTGACAGAGTCTCGAGACGCCGTGGAGAACGTTCTGCTGCCTGCAACATCCTCCAGCATGACCGGTTTGGCGGTGGGTCAGTCATGGTGTGGGGTGGCATTTCTTTGGGGGGCCGCACAGCCCTCCATGTGCTCACCAGCGGTAGCCTGACTGTCATTAGGTACCGAGATGAGATCCTCAGACCCCTTGTGAGACCATATGCTGGTGCGGTTGGCCCTGGGTTCCTCCTAATGCAAGACAAGGCTAGACCTCATGTGGCTGGAGTGTGTCAGCAGTTCCTGCAAGAGGAAGGCATTGATGCTATGGACTGGCCTGCCCGTTCTCCAGACCTGAATCCAATTGAGCACATCTGGGACATCATGTCTCGCTCCATCCACCAACGCCACGTTGCACCACAGACTGTCCAGGAGTTGGCGGATGCTTTAGTCCAGGTCTGGGAGGAGATCCCTCAGGAGACCATCCGCCACCTCATCAGGAGCATGCCCAGGCATTGTAGGGAGATCATACAGGCACGTGGAGGCCACACACACTACTGAGCCTCATTTTGACTTGTTTTAAGGACATTACATCAAAGTTGGATCAGCCTGTAGTGTGGTTTTCCACTTTAATTTTGAGTGTGACTCCAAATCCAGACCTCCATGGGTTGATAAATTGGATTTCCATTGATTATTTTTGTGTGATTTTGTTGTCAGCACATTCAACTATGTAAAGAAAAAAGTATTTAATAAGATTATTTCTTTCATTCAGATCTAGGATGTGTTGTTTAAGTGTTCCCTTTATTTTTTTGAGCAGTGTATATTATTTAACCTTTATTTAACTAGGCAAGTCAGTTAAGAGCAAATTCTTATTTACAATGACGGCTTACATGGTATGGTTCATATAGGCTTCATCTTAATGATATTTCCCATCAATAAATGTTCAATCAAGGGCTTAGCGAAACATGAACTGACTATATCCCTGGGTCGTGTTTGAAGAGACCTGCCAGCGTTTCTCCTCGTAATTGAATTTAAGCTATAACCTTGTGGTTAGTCAATAGCAGCAACACAAGCAGAAGCTGATGTTTGTGTGATAACGCCAACGTGGCAGAGTGGTAGCGTCTCAGGCCAGGGGCTGTTATTGATCCTATTTAAACTGCTGTCTCGCTTCATCTTTTATTCATTGGCTTTGGTTCATTTACTTATGCACCTTAAAACATGGAGTAATGCAGAGCAGCCCGAGGCGTTGTTTCACTCTGATTCTCCGCTCTTCTGCTCTTATCATCCCTTCTGCTCAGGGCTTCTCAGATTCTCAGATAGGGAAGATTGTAATGGGATGAAGACAGTGTGATGTCTATTTATAAAGCATAGCATCATGCCACAACAGATGGGAATCTGTCTGTACAGGCTGACAGTAATTGGTGTTGGGGGATAAAGTATGTCTTTAAACACTGTGACACTAAGGCTTTGTTCATCCTGTCTTTCTTTGGGGTTCTTATGAGGACCATGACCACGGTGGGTCAGAATTTATTAGGATAGATACTCTACAGATGATCATACTATCAACAAACTACACAGGTGTATAAAGTCGAGCACACAGGCATGCAATCTCCATAAACAAACATTGGCAGGAGAATGGCCCATACCGAAGAGCTCAGTGACTTTCAGCGTGGCACCATCATAGGATGCCACTTTTCCAACAAGGTAGTTTGTCAAATTTCTGCCCTGCTAGAGTTGTCCCGGTCAACTGTAAGTGCTGTTATTGTGAACTGGAAACGTCTAAGAGCAACAACAGCTCAGCCGCGAAGTGGTAGTCCATACAACCTCACAGAACCGGACCGCCGAGTGCTGAAGCACACAGCGCGTAAAAATCTGAAATACTTATTTCCCTCATTAAAACGCAAATCAATTTATAATATTTCTGACATGCGTTTTTCTGGATTTTTTGGTTGTTTTTCTGTCTGTCACTGTTCAAATAAACCTACCATTAAAATTATAGACTGATAATTTCTTTGTCAGTGGGCAAACGTTCAAAATCCGCAGTGGATCAAATACTTTTTTCCCTCACTGTATAATCATTCAAACCTTGCTTACATTTTATATAAGATCACATATACAGTATCTCTCTATTATGCGTGAGAATACTTTTGAACAGATTTCCAAAATTGTAATCACTGGGAACTGATTGTATGATGTTTTTAGTCTTTTATGTCTGACAATAAAATTCAAAATACCCCAAGAAAACTTGGGGGGGGCAAATAAAATGACCCGGGGGCCAAATTCGGCCTACGGCCTGCCATTTGGGGAACCCTGCTGTAGAGCATCTACAGATGAACTATCCAAATAAAGTGTTACTCCATGGTGCAGGGGCTGGTTGAGTATCAACTTTTACAACCCAATGGTTAGGAGTTGGCGCTCTCACCGCCCCGGCCCGGATTCGATTCCCGGTCAGGGAGCTACTCTTTGGGCTTCCGAGTGGCTCAGCAGTCTAAGGCACTGCATCTCAGTGCTAGAGCCGTCACTACAGACCCTGGTTCGATCCCGGGCTGTATCACAACCGGCCGTGATCAGGAGTCCCATAGGGCGGTGTACAATTGGCCCAGCGTTGTCTGGGTTAGGGGAGGGTTTGGCTGGGGTAGGCTGTCATTGTAAAATAAGAATTTGTTCTTAACTGACTTGCCTAGTTAAATAAAGGTTAAATAAAAAAAATCTAAAATAAAAAATCCCCACCTTGCCCAACATTAGTTGCATCCTACTGTACACTCTTCTCCTTCATTGAAGGGCACTCCTACTGTGCCAGTCCCACCCTCACCTCAACATATTCCTTTAGGAAGCATCAAAAGGAGCCTGAGAGGCAGACGGACAGTGTTAGTGGAGTTCATATTCACACGGGTGACTATCTGACTTTGAACATTTCCTCTCAAAGACCCTGTCACAGGGAAGGGTGCGTTTTCCTCCCTCCTGAGTGTACCCTATTTTCCAATGGCAGGTCAAACTGTGCCTAGCCATGTGTTAAATCAGGTTGCATGGAGGCTTCTGTCACCTCCCACTAGCAGCAGAAAGAGTTTTTAGAGATGAAGGGGAAGGAGATAGAAGGTGAAAGGAGGACAGAACGAAGCAGGGGGAAGTAGTTTTCAACAACCAATTACTACCTCACTGGTTTCCTGGAGAAAATGCACTAACCTAGTTTGGTTGGTGGAAGTGGTTGTGTAAATGTGTTTCTCCTTGGTGAAGAACAGGAAATGTGCTATTTATCTGCACTTCAGTTGTCCATCTTGTGGTGTTTCAGGGTCTCTTCCAGCTCTGACACTAAACAGGGAGTGTCACTTAACAAAGTAGTGAGAGACGTAGTTCTGTTAACAACGGACAATCACACACTTGATTAAACAGCCATTTCAGAGAGGGACGTGAGGACGGGAGATCAGTTCTGCACAAATAAACTCTGCAGTGCTGTCACATAAGCCATAAACCCCTCCCACACACACACAAACACACACATGCGCACACACACACATGTACACATACACAGTCATAGACAAAATACACAAATAGTCATACACTGTTATAACACACATACACACACTAACACACACAGTTATACACTTAATAATATGTACACTGTCTGCGCTACCAACACAAGTGACCCAGAAAAATAAGAGAAAAATAAATTCCAAACAGCGTTAAAGGAGGGAGGGAGGGAACGGTCTGTTCAATAGTCTCTGACAGCACAGCACCAGGGAGAGATTCTCTTTGACTCTCTATGACTCTAAAGGGATTTCAGATTGCGTGTCATTCAGGGGGTTTACACACCATGTATACTCTCCTTGTGTTCTTCTGCATCAGACACAAACAGACTAAACTACCAGCCTTCCTCTGTCTGACTTCACTGTAATAGAATATTATGGGTGAGATCGTTAACTCAGCATCGTTAAAAGAAACAAATATACTTCTGTTAATTTCATGCAGGAAAAGAGAATCAATTGGCCAGAACACTGAGCTATTATATCCTTCCTTATCCATGGACCATGCGCTGTTCCGTCTAATCAGCTTCAGATCACATTTTAAACTTAGGTTTTCATTATGCTTGAAGGAGAGTATGGACAGAGATAGGGAGAGAAATGGGGAGATGGGGAGAGAAATGGAGAGATGGAGAGAGGGATAGAGAGAGCGTCGATGGGAGTCTTTAATTAAAGCTGATTATGCTTAATGTTCTCCGTCCATGCAGTAATGACTCCCGTGGTAGTCCTCACACAACCTCGGGATCAAGCGGAAGTTAATTGGGTGTTAAGACTTTCCCTTTCTTTCCCTCTCAGTCCATCTTTTCCCCCCTCTTTCTCTCCTTCAGAGGAATCAGAGCAAATGACCGCTGGTGGCTTTTCAGTATTTTAATTGCTCCTATGGCTATAAGCTATGAGAACATCTTCAAACTGTCTCACTGGGCTCAGAGCCACTTTCACATACAATACAGTACATGGGCTAATCTTAGGTATTTTATGGCTTCTAACGGCTGCATCCCAAATGGCACTCTCTTCCCTATTTAGTGCACTTTTGACTAGAATCCTACCTTGTCACATCCTGTCCTATCAGTGCATGGTCTGAGGCAGGCTATGGCTGCCTATTAGAGGCTCAGGGGGACAGAGCCTAGCATGAGCAACAGCCTTGTGACTGACTGGGACTGTGTGTGTCACTCCTCGTCCCTTAGTGTGCACATTTGGTAAGGTAGGACAAAGAGCTCCGTCAAGCATTCAGGGTTGTGTAAGAGGAGCATCTCAAGAGAACACACGCACAGACAGAGGGGGTAATGGTGGGGATGTTTGGAGTTATAAAACAATAATTGTATTATCTAGTTAGCATAAAACGAATTGGCCCTCGCACTCACATGCTCTTATTGTGATACTGGCCCATCACTAAAGGAGCATGTTTTCTCCCTTCAATGGAATCCATGGACAAAGCATCGGGCCTACATTCCTACATGAGTTCCGTTTACCCAGCTGGATATGACAGTTTATCTAGCAGAATACATGACATTACTCAGCAGTCAATAGCGCTGAACCATTTTAAACCTGAGTTAGTGTCAGCGGTGTATTCATGTGGCTGTGATTGTCCTTGGGGCTTTTGGCAATCAGTTTAGAGCCCATGTCTTTCACCACAGTGACTAGTCTCAGTGACAAAGCCATAAACAAAAGACACATCAAGCTCAGGATCTGAATGATTTGCCTTCCCTCTCCTACAGTACAATACAGGACATTAATGTTGGACATTCAGTCATGTTATGTCCTGTATGTCCTATGTGGCTCGAGGACTTCCTGTCAACCTTGCTGAAGGACACAGCAGCAGTAGTGATGTCCATAGGGCATTATTCCACCCCTGCCACCCTCAGGTCTCTGTCTCCCTGTCCACTCCACCACTCTGTTCTGCACCACATGGAGGTCCTCTACAGCCTGCGGACGCATCTTTAGGAGCCTGCTGTCATCTTTGTGTTGTCCTGCAGGCCCCTTTTCATCATTGTTTGAGAGAGACGGAGAGAGAGAGAGAGAGAGAGAGAGTTGCTAGCTCCTTTGTCCAGGCTGGAACCTGGGTTGGTTGAGAACAGCCAGGGTGACAGGAGAGGGGCAGGGAGGGATCCAATCAGCTGGTTCTGAACCAAGCCCACTGTGCCAACCAACACAGATAATTAGAAAGGGCTGTAAATAGACATGCAGCCTTTCCTCTCTCCTTCCTTCCCTCCATCCTCCACCACTCAACTGCGGTTAGGGAGGTTTGAGGGGTGGTGGGAGAATAAAGATGGGGAATAGGCAGTATAGCAGTTATGAGCGTTGGACCAGTAACCGAAAAGTCACTGGTTTGAATCCCGGGGCTGCGACGGCCCTGAGCAAGGCACACCCTTGATCCTGTAAGTTGCACTGAAATAAGAGTGTCTGCTAAATGACTAAAATGTCAATGTAAATCAATTGAAAGACAAAAGGGGAGGGGCTTACACAAAAGGCCAGAAATACAGTACCAGTCAAAAGTTTGGACACACCTGTCACAGGCGTCAGAATGAGTAGACCAAGGTGCAGCGTGGAATATGTTGATCTTGAGTTTAATGAAAGAAATGAACACTTTACAAATTTAACAACAAATGACAGCAGACAGTTCCATCAGGTACTTACAACTAAATGGAAAATAACTACCCCCAAAAAACAAAGGAAAAACAGACTGCCTAAGTATGGCTTCCAATGAGAGACAACGATAGACACCTGCCTCTGATTGGAAACCATACCCGGCCAAAACATAGAACACAAAACATAGAATGCCCACCCACCTATCACACCCTGGCCTAGCTAAATAGAGAAAACACAGCTCTCCTAGGTCAGAGCGTGACAACTCCTACTCATTCAAGGGTTTTTATTTATTTTTACTATTTTCTACATTATAGAATAATAGTGAAGAGATCAAAACTATGAAATAACACATATGGAATCAAGTAGTAAACAAAAAAGTGTTAAACAAATCAAAATAGATTTTAGATTTTAGATTCTTCAAAGTAGCCACCCTTTGCCTTGATGACAGCTTTGCACACTCTTGGCATTCTCTCAACCAGCTTCACCTGGAATGCCTTTCCAGCAGTCTTGAAGGAGTTCCCACATATCCTGAGCATGGTTGGCTGCTTTTCCTTCACTCTGCAGTCCAACTCATCCCAAACTATCAGGAATCAAGGTAAGACCCAGATGCAGACACGTCGAATTGACAATGGTTTAATATTCCAACAGGGGCAGGCAATAGACATGTCAAGGCAGCCAGGGGTCAGTCGACCAGTTAATGAGGGGATTGTGTCGCTGGTGCCAGGAGAATCCCAATACCACGAGAATCTGAGGGGACTTGATGAGCAGGAACTGGATAGCCTCGCTGTGGTTCCCTGACACATGTATGTTGATGGTAGTGGTGTTGTGGGTGACTCTGCCTATAGAGCGCCCGTCCAGTGCTCTAACGTACATGGGAATGGAGAGGGGCTGAGTGGGGATGTTCAGCTGGGACACCAGGGTTGCATCCAAAAAGCTCTCGTTGGCCCAAGAGTCAATGAGAAAACCGGAGGGATTTGGATTGGGCTCCCCACAGCAAAATCGCATGAAAGGTGTTCGAGCAAGGGAAGCAGGAACGTTCTCCATATGGCCCACCAGAGTACCCGCTCCTACCGGTGAGCCTGGTTTCTTTAAAGGACAAGAGGACACAAAATGACCAAGAGTCCCGCAATACAGACTTGGTGTTGATCCTGTATTGCCGTTCCACTGGCGGCAGCTCAGCTCTGCCTAGTGGTATAGGCTCAGGAAGCGGTGACTCGGTCATCTTCGGCAGCCCTCGGGGCAGGTCGGGAAGCCTCAGGTTCTCTTGGCAACAAGACCGTCGGGAGCTTCCGGGATGACTCGGAGGCAAGGTGGGAACCCTGGGCGTGTGATCGAAATCCAATTTCCTCTCCCTCCGTTGTTCCCGTAATCGCCCATTGATACGGATGGTCAAACGATGAGGGAATTGAGCTCCTGAGGTAACTCCAGGGGTGCAAGCTCGTCCTTGACCTCCTCCGAGACGCCGTGCAGGAACATATCAAACAGTGCCTCTTGATTCCAAGCACGTGCGGAAATCCACCACATAATCAGCTACACTGAGGGTCCTGCTGAAGCTGGATTACCTTCCGGGTGGCCTCTCGCCCGGAGAACGGGGCATCAAAGACCTTCCTCACTTCTCCCACAAACCCCTCCAGATAGGGCATATGGCCGGCTGTTGTTCCCACACGGCAGTAGCCCAGGTAAGAGCCCTCCTGGACATCAGTGTGAATAGGCAGGCTATCTTTGAGCGATCCGAGTGGAAGGAGGAGGGTTGAACCTTGAAGACGAGGGCACACTGAGCTAGGAACGCCCGACAGCTGCTCGGCTCTCCATTGAAGCGTTCTGGAGGAGGTAAGCAGGGCTCCCGAAATGGTGGACTGACCGATGAGACGCCGCTGCTAGAAGCTGAATTGCTGAGGAGCTGTGGGGTTACCACCGTGGTAGGCGGCCTCCCAGACAACCGTTGGAATTGCTCCGGCAAACTGTCCAATGCCCGGTCATGGCGTTCAGCCAACGTTTGGACCCCTCCACAAGGCTACGAAGCAATTCTTTGTGCCTACCGATGGTGGCTCCCTGGGTGGAGATGGCATTGCGCAGCTGGCCTGGGTCTGCTGGGTCAGTCATGACCAGTTCGTACTATCAGGAATCAAGGTAAGACCCAGATGCAGACACGTCGAATTGACAATGGTTTAATATTCCAACAGGGGCAGGCAATAGACAGGTCAAGGCAGGCAGGGGTCAGTAAACCAGAGGTGGGGCAATGGTACTGGATGGCAGGCAGGCTCAGGGTCAGGGGCAGGCAGAGTGGTCAGGCAGGCGGGCTCAGAGTCAGGACAAGCAAGGGTCAAAACCAGGAGGGCGAGAGAAAAAAAGAGACTTGGAAAAGCAGGAGCTGAGAACAAAAATGCTGGTTGACTTGACAAATAAGACAAACTGGCAACAGACAAACAGAGAACACAGGTATAAATACACAAGGGATAATGGGCGACACCTGGAGGGGGGTGGAGACAATCACAAGGACAGGTGATACAGATTAGGTTGTGACACCAAACCATCTCAATTGTGTTGAGGTCGGGTGATTGTGGAGGCCAGGTCATCTGATGCGGCACTCCATCACTCTCCTTCTTGGTCAAATAGACCTTACCTATCTTGGAGTTGTATTGGGTCATTGTCCTGTTGAAAACAAATTATAGTCCCACTAAGCGCAAACCAGATGGGATGGCGTATCACAGCAGAATGCTGTGGTGGCCATTCTTGTTAAGTGTGCCTTGAATTCTAAATAAATCACAGACAGTCTCACCAGCAAAGCACCCCCACACCATCACACCTTCTCCTCCATGCTTCATGGTGGGAACCACACATGCAGAGATCATCCATTCACATACTCTGCGTCTCACAATGACACGGCGGTTGGAACCAAAAATCTCAAATTTGGACTCATCAGACCAAAGGACAGATTTCCACCGGCCTAATGTCTATTGCTCGTGTTTCTTGGCCCAAGCAAGTCTATTCTTCTTATTGGTGTCCTTTAGTAGTGGTTTCTTTGCAGCAATTCGACCATGAAGGCCTGATTCACACAGTCTCCTCTAAACAGTTGATGTTGAGATGTGTCTTTTACTTGAACTCTGTGAAGCATTTATTTGGGCTGCAATTTCTGATGCTGGTAACTCTAATGAACTTATCCTCTGCAGCAGAGGTAACTCTGGGTCTTCCTTTCCTGTGGCGGTCCTCACGAGAGCCAGTTTCATCATCGTGCTTGATGGTTTTTGTGACTGCACTTTTAAGAAACTTTCAAAGTGCTTGAAATGTTCCGGATTGACTGACCATGTCTTAACGTAATGATGGACTGTCATGTCTCTTTGCTTATTTAAGCTATTCTGCCATAATATGGACTTGGTCTTTTACCAAATAGGTCTATCTTCTGTATACCACCCCTACCTTGTCACAACACATTGATTGGCTCAAACGCATTAAGGAAAGAAATTCCACAAATTAACTTTTAACAAGGCACACCTGTTAATTGAAATGCATTCCAAGTGACTACCTCGTGAAGCTGGTTGAGAGAATGCCAAGGGTGTGCAAAGCTGTCATCAAGGCAAAA
Source organism: Salmo salar (assembly GCF_965601325.2). Classification (NCBI taxonomy): domain Eukaryota; kingdom Metazoa; phylum Chordata; class Actinopteri; order Salmoniformes; family Salmonidae; genus Salmo; species Salmo salar. The sequence goes on along the minus strand of NC_138293.1, from coordinate 62,634,303 downwards.
GGTGGCTACTTTGAAGAATCTCAAATGTAAAATAGATTTTGATTTGTTTAACCCATTTTTGGTTAATACATGATTCCATATGTGTTATTTCATAGTTTTGATGTCTTCACTATTATTCTAAAATGTAGAAAATAGTACAAATAAATAAAAACCCTGCAATGAGTAGGTGTATATGCATACATTTTTTCTATTAAAAACCGCAGTCTAAGGCCTTCCGAGTGGCGCAGTGGTCTAAGGCACTGTATCGCAGTGCTTGAGACGTCACTACAGAACCGGGTTCATTCCCAGGCTGTGTCACAACTGGCTGTGACTGGGAGTCTCATAGGGCGGCGTACAATTGGCCCAGCGTCGTCTGGGTTAGGGAAGGGTTTGGCCCGGGGGGGGGCTTTACTTGGCTCATCGCGCTCTAGCGACTCCTTGTGACGGGTTGGGCACCTGCAGGCTGACTTGGGTCGTCAGTTGAACGGTGTTTCCTCCGACACATTGGTGCAGCTGGCTTACGGGTTAAGCGGGAGGGTGTTAAGGAGTGTGGTTTTGCGGGTCATGTTTCGGAGGACGCATGACTCGACCGTCCCCTCTCCCGAGCCTGTTGGTAAGTTGAAGCGATGAGACAACATTGTAATTGGATCTCAACTGGATATCACGAAATTGGGGGGGTAACATTTTAAATTAAAAATAAACCACAGTCTCAATGTGGAAATAGTGTTCTTAATGTAATCACATAATGTTTTTATGAACATCATGTGGTGCCTGATGATGGCAGGTGTTGTTGTGTAACTGAGTCATGTGTTAAGACGATATGTGTTGTTGTGACGGTTAGTGGAGGAAGAGGATTGTGGATTAAGTTCTAGAGACAGTCAGCACTGTAAGCAGAGTCCTCTTCCACAGACTGGCCTGGACATTCGGTTTTAACACAGAAGTCTTGTTGTCTGGACAGCCACTGATGCATAAACACATCAGAGCCTGCACACAGGCATGTCTTTGGACAGAAAACACACACACACACACTCATTACACACCACATTAAATGAGAATGACGCAATGTGATAGAAGGAGGTTAGCTGTGGCTTCAGGGCCGAATCAGCCTACCCTTCCCCCCTAACACACACACACACATGCAAACAAACGCACACACCTTTTATTTACTCCTTCCCTTCTGTTGTATGTATGTTGTGTTTGTTTTTGTGTACCTCTACACCGTAATATAGATTTCAGTGGCGTACACCTAGTGCATTCCCATAGGCTTTGAGAATGTGTGTGTGTGCGTGCATGCATCCAGGTGCGTGTGAATGTTTATTCCCTCTGCGTGTCATTTGTTTCCTGGAGGTGCATGGGTGGAGTATGAGTTTTATGTGGTACTCACCTACCACATGTCTCCGGTACACAGAGAGCAACCACTCAGTTGTCTGTGGCTGGCTGTTGTACATTCCTTGATTCCTATGCATGTGCCTCGGCGCGGCACTAGTCTTATCATCCAAACAGGCAAACAACCAGCCCCTGATTTAATACACTGTATTAGGAGCCACAGAGAGAGCAGGAGGGAGGGAGGGAGGCACTATCAGCTGATAACTGTCCACCAAGCTAGGCTAACTCTGCTCCTTCGCGTGCGCACGTGTGTGACATCTCGCAGTGGAAGGCTGGGGACCACATGACTTGAGTTGATGTCCGCCCTCCATGCCGTCTCTGTGGGCGGAAGATAGACAGCAGTGGGCTGTCCTCACCCAGCACCCAGCCGGGGGCAGACACAGCCAGGCCTCTACCCAGCACGGTGAACATATGCCTGGGGCTCCAGCGTTGCCGCTTTACTCCTCAGCTCCACCAACCAATTATAAAACTAGGGTGCGTCTCAAATGGCACCCTTTCCCCTGTGGACCCTGGTCAAAAGTAGTGCCTATGTAGGGAATAGGGTGCCATTTGGGACGCAGGCACAACACTCATCCTGGGGAGGAGGAGGGGGAGGGGCTGGTTGTCAATCTGATATCAAACCGTGAGGCAGACGGCTGTCAGGACTGCTGCCTTCCCCATTGTTATTCTGTCACGTCCTTCATACATACATACATACATACATACATACATATGTCATCATACCTGTCTTGTGTAATATATACAGTGCCTTGCGAAAGTATTCGGCCCCCTTGAACTTTTCGACCTTTTGCCACGTTTCAGGCTTCAAACCTAAAGATATAAAACTGTCATTTTTTGTGAAGAATCAACAACAAGTGGGACACAATTATGAAGTGGAACGAAATTTATTGGATATTTCAAACTTTTTGAACAAATAAAAAACTGAAAAATTGGCCGTGCAAAATTATTCAGCCCCTTTACTTTCAGTGCAGCAAACTCTCTCCAGAAGTTCAGTGAGGATCTCTGAATGATCCAATGTTGACCTAAATGACTAATGATGATAAATAGAATCCACCTGTGTGTAATCAAGTCTCCGTATAAATGCACCTGCTCTGTGATAGTCTCAGAGGTCCGTTTAAAGCGCAGAGAGCATCATGAAGAACAAGGAACACACCAGGCAGGTCCGAGATACTGTTGTGGAGAAGTTTAAAGCCGGATTTGGATAAAAAAAGATTTCCCAAGCTTTAAACATCCCAAGGAGCACTGTGCAAGCGATAATATTGAAATGGAAGGAGTATCAGACCACTGCAAATCTACGAAGACCCGGCCGTCCCTCTAAACTTTCAGCTCATACAAGGAGAAGACTGATCAGAGATGCAGCCAAGAGGCCCATGATCACTCTGGATGAACTGCAGAGATCTACAGCTGAGGTGGGAGACTCTGTCCATAGGACAACAATCAGTCGTATACTGCACAAATCTGGCCTTTATGGAAGAGCGGCAAGAAGAAAGCCATTTCTTAAAGATATCCATAAAAAGTGTTGTTTAAAGTTTGCCACTAGCCACCTGGGAGACACACCAAACATGTGGAAGAAGGTGCTCTGGTCAGATGAAACCAAAATCGAACTTTTTGGCAACAATGCAAAACGTTATGTTTGGCATAAAAGCAACACAGCTCATCACCATGAACACACCATCCCCACTGTCAAACATGGTGGTGGCAGCATCATGGTTTGGGCCTGCTTTTCTTCAGCAGGGGCAGGGAAGATGGTTAAAATTGATGGGAAGATGGATGAAGCCAAATACAGGACCATTCTGGAAGAAAACCTGATGGAGTCTGCAAAAGACCTGAGACTGGGATGGAGATTTGTCTTCCAACAAGACAATGATCCAAAACATAAAGCAAAATCTACAATGGAATGGTTCACAAATAAACATATCCAGGTGTAGAATGGCCAAGTCAAAGTCCAGACCTGAATCCAATCGAGAATCTGTGGAAAGAACTGAAAACTGCTGTTCACAAACGCTCTCCATCCAACCTCACTGAGCTCGAGCTGTTTTTCAAGGAGGAATGGGCAAAAATTTCAGTCTCTCGATGTGCAAAACTGATAGAGACATACCCCAAGCGACTTACAGCTGTAATCGCAGCAAAAGGTGGCGCTACAAAGTATTAACTTAAGGGGGCTGAATAATTTTGCACGCCCAATTTTTCCGTTTTTTATTTGTTAAAAAAGTTTGAAATATCCAATAAATTTCGTTCCACTTCATGATTGTGTCCCACTTGTTGTTGATTCTTCACAAAAAATTATAGTTTTATATCTTTATGTTTGAAGCCTGAAATGTGGCAAAAGGTCGAAAAGTTCAAGGGGGCCGAATACTTTCGCAAGGCACTGTACTGAATAGCTAGTCTTCACTCGTTGTTTTATTTGGCTATATTATATTACAGGTCCTTGGCTTTGTGAGGACAGTGGTACTATGTATAAGGTCTCACCTCTTGATCTGCTGTTTGTTCAAATCAAATTGTATTGGTCACATGCAGATGTTAATGCGAGTGTAGCGAAATGCTTGTGCTTCTAGTCCGACAGTGAAGTAATACCTAACAAGTAATCTAACAAATTCACAACGACTACCTAATACACACAATGTCTGGGTATGGAATAAGAATATGTGCATATAAATGTATGGATGAGCGATGGCCGTGCGGCATAGGCAAGATGCAATAGATGGTATAAAATACAGTATATACAAATGAGATGAGTAATGTAGGATATGTAAACATTATTAAAGTGGCATTATTTAAAGTGACTAGTGATACCATTATTAAATCAATTTATTAAAGTGTCCAGTGATTTGAGACTGTATGTTGGCAGCAGCCTCTCTATGTTAGTGATGGCTGTTTAACAGGCCTTGAGATGGAAGCTGTTTTTCAATCTCTCGGTCCCAGCTTTGATGCACCTGTACTGACCTCGTCTTCTGGATAATAGCGGGGTGAACAGGCAGTGGCTCGGGTGGTTGCTGTCCTTGATGATCTTTTTGGCCTTCCTGTGACATCGGGTGCAGTAAGTCTCCTGGAGGGCAGGTAGTTTGCCCCCGGTGATGAGTTGTGCAGAATGCACTCCCCTCTGGGGAGCCTTGTGGTTGAGGGCGGTGCAGTTACTGTACCAGGCGGTGACACAGCCCGACAGGATGCTCTCGATTGTACATCTGTAGAAGTTTGTGAGGGTTTTAGGTGACAAACCAAATTTCTTCAGCCTCCTGAGGTTGAAGAGGCGCAGTTGCGCCTTCTTCACCACGCTGTCTGTGTGGGTGAACCATTTCAGTTTGTCCGTGATGTGTAGGCTGAGGAACTTAAAACTTTCCACCTTTTCCACTACTGTCCTGTCAGTGTGGATAGGGGTGTGCTCCCTCTGCTGTTTCCTGAAGTCCACGATAATCTCCTTTGTTTTGTTGACGTTGAGTGAGAGGATATTTTCCTGACACCACACTCCGAGGGGCCTCACCTCCTCCCTATAGGCTGTGTCGTCATTGTTGGTAATCAAGCCTACCACTGTAGTGTCGTCTGCAAACGTGATGATTGAGTTGGAGGTGTGCATGGCCACGCAGTCATGGGTGAACAGGGAGAACAGGAGAGGGCTGAGAACGCACCCTTGTGGGGCCCCAGTGTTGAGGATCAGCGGGGTGGAGATGTTTCCTACCTTCACCACCTGGGGGCGACCCATCAAAGTCCAGGACCCAGTTGCACAGGGCGGGGTCGAGACCCAGGGTCTCAAGCTTAATGATGAGTTTGGAGGGTACTATGGTGTTGAATGCTGAGCTGTAGTCAATGAACAGTATTCTTACATAGGTATTCCTCTTGTCCAGATGGGATAGGGCAGTGTGCAGTGTGATGGCGATTGCATAGTCTGTGGAACTATTGGGGTGGTAAGCAAATTGGAGTGGGTCTAGGCTATCAGGTAGGGTGATATGATCCTTGACTAGCAGACTGGGATAGGGAATTATTGAATATGTCCGTAAACACACCAGCCATACTATGACGTACTGCATAACAACCACCTGGAACCATGTTGTAGCATCTAATACTTTACCAAGCTCAGCTGTGACTTAGCTTAGATATGTCTTAGATATGGGTCGTAATGTACCAGACAATCTCCTCTCTTTCAGAGGTGACAGTTGTTATGGGACCAATTTCCTTTGTTTCTAAAGGTGTGTGTTTTATTACGAGGTCAATCTCTTCTCTTTCTAAGGTGTGTGTTATTACGAGGTCAGTCTCTTCTCTTTCTAAGGTGTGTGTTATTACGAGGTCAGTCTCTTCTCTTTCTAAGGTGTGTGTTATTACGAGGTCAGTCTCTTCTCTTTCTAAGGTGTGTGTTATTACGAGGTCAGTCTCTTCTCTTTCTAAGGTGTGTGTTATTACGAGGTCAGTCTCTTCTCTTTCTAAGGTGTGTGTTATTACAAGGTCAATCTCTTCTCTTTCTAAGGTGTGTGTTATTACGAGGTCAGTCTCTTCTCTTTCTAAGGTGTGTGTTATTACGAGGTCAATCTCTTCTGTTTCTAAAGGTGTGTGTTATTACAAGGTCAATCTCTTCTGTTTCTAAAGGTGTGTGTTATTGTGTCCTGATATCTCCTCATCCTCCTATCATATCCATGGTGTGTGTTGTAACGGTGTGTTGCATTGCGCATGCTCAGGGCAGGTCTGGTGACCCAGAGATGATACTGATGATTGATCCTGGCGGTGGGATAAGTACCCAACGCAGCACCGGCTCACTGAAACGCAGCCAGCTGGAAAATTAGAAATCTCTTCATCCCTGGTCCATTTGATATCCGGTATCATCTTCCCAGCTCGTACGGTGCAGGCCAGGCACTCCTCTCTCACAGCCAATAAATCTGTAATTAAATGATATGTGTGTGTGTATACGCGAGCACCCAGTGCATGTCCTTGAAGGATTAGCTCTGGCAGTGGGGTGATAGGATGTAGGGGGGTCGTGCACAGGCGGGGTTGTCTCACATGCACAGCCCACACACACACACACACACACACACACACACACACACGTTTCTGAGCTGTGAAGTGTGACTGATGGGGGTCTGGTGAAGGTGTGTGTTTTGCTGCTTCATTTGTAAAACAAAACAAGCCAGTCAGTCTTACACCTTACCTCCCATCTTACCTCATACCTTATCTCCCACCTCATCTCATACCTTACCTCACACCTTTTCTCCTACTTTACCTCCCACCTTACCTCATACCTTACCTCACACCTTTTCTCCTACTTTACCTCCCATCTTACCTCATACCTTATCTCCCACCTCATCTCATACCTTACCTCACACCTTTTCTCCTACTTTACCTCCCATCTTACCTCATACCTTATCTCCCACCTCATCTCATACCTTACCTCACACCTTTTCTCCTACTTTACCTCCCACCTTACCTCATACCTTACCTCACACCTTTTCTCCTACTTTACCTCCTTCCTTACCTCACACTTTACCTCATACCTTACCTCCCACCTTACCCTATATCTTACCTCACACCTTTTCTCCTACTTTACCTCCCACCTTACCTCCCACCTTACCTCATACCTTACCTCACACCTTTCTCCTACTTTACTTCCCACCTTACCTCACACCTTATCTCACACCTTATCTCCCACCTCCCACCTTACCTCACTCCTTACCTCACTCCTTACTGACCAAACACACTGGTAGTGAGAAGAGACAGAAAAAGAGACATCAAAGCGTCTCTCATGATTGTTCTAAGTGTTTGTCTAACCCTGTTATGTTGTTGTTGTTCCATCCAGGCACCTCTGCCCAGGGCAACCCCCTCCTGGCCTCCCTGCCTGTTCCGGGACGGCCCCTGCAGCCCCACCTCGACCTCAAGCACTTCCTGCCCTTCAGGCTCAATGGATCGTCCCCCCTCAGCCTCTTCCCTAACTTCAGCACGGTGAGTCACACAGCACGGCATGGCACATCAACATCACCAAGTCATATCTACGTAACTACCACACTGCTAGTGTGAACTCAAAATACCTTTTTGAGTTCACACTAGGCTACAATAGGCTACTCAAGGTGCCTGATGCCGTTACCTTAAATTCCAATATATCTGTTAGTATTATAGAGCCACGCCCACCCACACTACCGTTCAAAAGTTTGGGGTCACTTAGAAATGTCCTTGTTTTTGAAAGAAAAGCAATTTTTTTTTGTCCGATATGAACAATGTCTACACTGTATTTCTGATCAATTTGATGTTATTTTAATGGACAATTTCTTTTTGCTTTTCTTTCAAAAACAAGGACATTTCTAAGTGACCCCAAACTTTTGAACGGTAGTGAATGTGTGAACATTTTCAAAGGCTCCACCCACTAGACAGGTATGGAAACAAGGTGACCAGAAGAATTCAGTATCAGTTTCTTGAGGGATTTAAGAGAAGGGAAGTAAGAGTGAAATTGTTAAGAGATCTGTAAATTAAAATATAGTTCATGTATTTTAACTGTACTCTAAATTAAATGTACACTAAATAGAAATAAGGACATATAATCATTTGAGAGGGTGGGAAGGGGAGTATGGAGGGGGTGGGAAAGGGATATATATATATATTGGCAATGTATGAAATTTAAATATGCTTGAATATCTACCATGGAAAAATTATACAAACAAATTGTAGAAAAAATTTCATTTAAAAATAACCGTAAAAAAAAAGAGTAATTAGTTGAGTGGAATACAATGACATTATTTTCTTATTTGCATATTCTAACATGTTTTACTTTTGGAAGACCTCAACATCGCTGCTGTTTTGTATATATGTTGTTGTTGTTGACTGTGTTGTTTTGAAAATGCTCATTACGGCCTGTAGTTGTCACGCTCGATATAAGAATTGTCGGACCAAAGTGCAGCGTGGTATGGTTCCATCATCTTTATTTTGAGAAGTGAAACACACAGAAAACAATAAAGCACGAACAATCCGAAACGTGAAGCTACGTAGTGCTCGCAGGCAACTACACATAGATAGATCCCACAATCACAGGTGGGAAAAGGGCTGCCTAAGTAAGATCCCCAATCAGAGACAACAATAGACAGCTGCCTCTGATTGGGGACCATACCCGGCCAAACAAAGAAATAAGAAAACTAGATTGCCCACCCAAATCACACCCTGACCTGACCAAATAGAGAAATAGAAAGGCTCTCTATGGTCAGGGCGTGACAGTAGTAGTTGGAACTTTTCATTTGTCCTGGGCTTTGAGGTATAATCATTATTCCTAGAGTGTTTTCCCCCTCAGCATCATGGAATATTTAATACCAGCATCCCAGAGATAAGTCCACATATCTTTGTTGTCGAACACACCTATAAGCCACACAGCTTTACACACCTGCAGTCTGCTGGTTACATTGCTTGGGATGCTTCTGTATCTAGAATTAACAAATTGTGAGTCTTTGATCCTTCTCTTACAGACAGTATGGCTCTGTCTCTCTCTCTCTCTGTGTGTGTGTGTGTGTGTGTGTGTGTGTGTGTGTGTGTGTGTGTGTGTGTGTGTGTGTGTGTGTGTGTGTGTGTGTGTGTGTGTGTGTGTGTGTGTGTGTGTGTGTGTGTGTGTGTGTGTGTGTGTGTGTGTGTGTGAGAGAGAGAGTATGTGGACATCTGCTTGTCATACATCTCATTCCAAAGTGTGTGTGTGAGAGAGAGTATGTGGACATCTGCTTGTCATACATCTCATTCCAAAGTCATGGGCATTAATATGGAGTTGGTCCCCCCTTTGCTGCTATAACAGCCTCCACTCTTCTGGAAAGGCTTTCCACAAGATGTTGGAACATTGCTTGCTTCCATTCAGCCACAAGAGCAATAGTGAGGTTGGGCACTGATATTGGGTGATTAGACCTGGCTCGCAGTCGGCGTTCCAATTCATCTCAAAGGTTTTTGATGGGGTTGAGGTCAGGGCTCTGTGCAGGCTAGTCAAGTTCTTTCACACCGATCTCTACAAATCATTTCTGTATGAACCTCGCTAGGTGACCCCAAACTTTTGAACGTAAGTGTATATAAATATAGGACAAACACACATCACAACAAGAGAGACAGCACTACATAAAGAGAGACCTAAGACAACAACATAGCAAGGCAGCAACACATGACAACCCACCATGGTAGCAACAACATGACAACAACATGGTAGCAACACAACATGGTAGCAGCACAAAACATGGTACAAACATTATTGGGCTCAGACAACAGCACAAAGAGCAAGAAGGTAGAGACAACAATACATCACTCAAAGCAGCCACATATGTCAGTAAGAGTGTCCATGATTGAGTCTTTGAATGAAGAGATTGAGATAAAACTGTCCAGTTTGAGTGTTTGTTGCAGCTCATTCCATTCGCTAGCTGCAGCGAACTGAAAAGACGAGCGACACAGGGATGTGTGTGCTTTGGGGACCTTTAACAGAATGTGACTGGATGAGGGCTGCAGTAGATATCTCAGATAGGGGGGAGTGAGGCCTAAGAGGGTTTTATAAATAAGCATCAACCAGGGGGTCTTGCGACAGGTATACAGAGATGACCGTGCAGTGATGTGTCCTATAAGGAGCATTGGTGGCAAATCTGATGGCCGAATGGTAAAGAAAGGGTGACAGTGCCACATTGTAAGTCACTGAGCTCTTCAGTACAGGCCATTCTACTGCCAATGTTTGTCTATGTAGATTGTATGACTGTGTGCTGGATTTTATACCCCTGTCAGTAACGGGTGTGGCTGAAATAGCTAAATCCACTCATTTGAAGGGGTGTCCACATACTTTTGGCCACGTAGTGTATCTGACTGGCCATTCATACTGACAACGTACTGTCTACATCCATGCCCAATTTGCCTGTATAGTGTACAGTTGAAGTCGGAAGTTTACATACACCTTAGCCAAATACATTTAAACTCAGTTTTCACAATTCCTGACATTTAATCCTCGTAAAAATTCCCTGTCTTAGGTCTGTTAGGATCACCACTTTATTTTAAGAATGTGAAATGTCAGAATAATAGTAGAGAGTGATTTATTTCAGCTTTTATTTCTTTCATCACATTCCCAGTGGATCAGAAGTTTACATACACTCAATTAGTATTTGGTAGCGTTGTTTAACTTGGGTCAAACGTTTCGGGTAGCCTTCCACAAGCTTCCCACAATATGTTGGATGAATTCTGGCCCATTCCTCCTGACAGAGCTGGTGTAACTGAGTCAGGTTTGTAGGCCTCCTTGCTCGCACACGCTTTTTCAGTTCTGCCCACACATTTTCTATAGGATTGAGGTCAGGGCTTTGTGATGGCCACTCCAATACCTTGACTTCGTTGTCCTTAAGCCATTTTGCCACAACTTTGGAAGTATGCTTGGGGTCATTGTCCATTTGGAAGACCCATTTGCGACCAAGCTTTAACTTCCTGACTGATGTCTTGAGATGTTGCTTCAATATATCCACATAATTTTCCTCCTCATGATGCCATCTATTTTGTGAAGTGCACCAGTCCCTCCTGCAGCAAAGCACCCCCCCAACATGATGCTGCCACCCCCGTGTTTCACGGTTGGGATGGTGTTCTTCAGCTTGCAAGCCTCCCCATTTTCCTCTAAACATAATGATGGTCATTATGGCCAAACAGTTCTATTTTTGTTTCATCAGACCAGAGGACATTTCTCCAAAAAAGTACGATCTTTGTCCCCATGTGCAGTTGCAAACCATAGTCTGGCTTTTTTATGGCAGTTTTGGAGCAGTGGCTTCTTCCTTGCTGAGCGGCCTTTCAGGTTATGTCGATATAGGACTTGTTTTACTGTGGATATAGATACTTTTGCACCTGTTTCCTCCAGCATCTTCACAAGGTCCTTTGCTGTTGTTCTGGGATTGATTTTCACTTTTTGCACCAAAGTACGTTCATCTCTAGGAGACAGAACATGTCTCCTTCCTGAGCTTCCTATCAGAAGCTTCTAAAGCCATGACATCATTTTCTGGAATTTTCCAAGCTGTTTGAAGGCACAGTCAACTTAGTGTATGTAAACTTCTGACCCACTGGAATTGTGATACAGTGAATTATAAGTGAAATAATCTGTCTGCAACCAATTGTTGGAAAAATTACTTGTGTCGTGCACAAAGTAGATGTCCTAACCGACTTGCCAAAACTATAGTTTGTTAACAAGAAATGTGTGGAGTGTTAATGACTCCAACGTAAGTGTGTGTAAACGTCCGACTTCAACTGTATGTGTTTAAATTTCTTTGGTCCTTTGGTTACAGTGTGTGGACAGTATGTTCATCCCCTTTTCCCCTCTGCGTGAAGCCCTCTCAAGTTCCACCAACTCTAAATGAAACATATGCCTCTTCAGTCTTCTCCAGCCTACACTTTACACTCTTTCAAAAGGACTGAGACAAGGAGGATGAGAGGGAGAGGTGAGCCACAGAGATCTGTGGTGCTGAGTCACACAGTGGAGGGATGGATGGGGAGCATGGGGAGAGGTGGAGGGTCTAAGAGCGTGCACATGTCCTGTATCGGATGGTGGTCTAAGAGCGTGCACGTGTCCTGTATCGGATGGTGGTCTGGGAGCGTGCACATGTCCTGTATCGGATGGTGGTCTGGGAGCGTGCACATGTCCTGTATCGGATGGTGGTCTGGGAGCGTGCACGTGTTCTGTATCGGATGGTGGTCTGGGAGCGTGCACGTGTCCTGTATCAGATGGTGGTCTGGGAGCGTACACGTGTCCTGTATCAGATGGTGGTCTGGGAGCGTGCACGTGTCCTGTATCGGATGGTGGTCTGGGAGCGTGCGTGTGTCCTGTATCGGATGGTGGTCTGGGAGCGTGCGTGTGTCCTGTATCGGATGGGGGTCTGGGAGCGTGTATGTGTCCTGTATCAGATGGTGGTCTGGGAGCGTGCACGTGTCCTGTATCAGATGGTGGTCTGGGAGCGTGCACGTGTCCTGTATCAGATGGTGGTCTGGGAGCGTGCACGTGTCCTGTATCAGATGGTGGTCTGGGAGCGTGCACGTCACGTGTCCTGTATCAGATGGTGGTCTGGGAGCGTGCACGTGTCCTGTATCGGATGGTGGTCTGGGAGCGTGCACGTGTCCTGTATCAGATGGTGGTCTGGGAGTGTGTATGTGTCTTGTATCATATGGTGGTCTGGGAGCGTGCACGTGTCTTGTATCGGATGGTGGTCTGGGAGCGTGCACGTGTCTAACCCTGCCAAGCCAATCACAAAGCCAGGGAGTAAACTAGCCAACCAGTCAGAGCAGTAGTTATTCATACAACCTGCCTTCCAGCACAGAGAAAAACACACCACAAGAAAACGACGGTATCACCAGACTATGAAGTCATCTGTGAACCACTACTTCTCTAGCATACAGCTAGCAGATGTGCTACATAGCCTTTCGCTTGCCACCAACTCCCTAGAATTCAACCAGCCTTCAAGAGTTAATAACAGCAAATAACACCCACCTTAGACTTCTGGCACAGAATAATTAGCCTATAGCGGCTATGTGACCTAGCTAATATAACACACAGCAGACCAATACAGCTATGGCATTAATCACTAGGACCCTTCGCCCTCTTCCAGTCTCACCTTTCCTCTTTCCTAGGCTGTGTCCTAAATGGCACCCTATTCCCAGTTTAGTGCACTACCGGCCCTGGTCAAAAGTAGTGCACTACATAGTGAATAGGGTGGCATTTGGGACTCAGACCCAGTCTCAATGGTGACATTCATGTTCTCTGGGGCCCGTTGAGGCAGAGGCACACTTTGTTCGGGGCGTGTGCAGGGGGAAGATGAATGCACCTGTCTCACGAGCTAAATAGACCTCAGTCTCCCCCTGCACCTCCCCTGCACTTCAATCATCGTTTCAGCTGCGGACCGCCGTGAGATAGCTCCTGTCTGCGGAGGGGGAGGGGGCAGAGAGGAAGAGGGCCGGACAATAGGTGCATTTATACCGGCATGTTCAGGATGGCTGCAGGCGAACAACGGCCACATTCTCTCAGCTCCCTAAAACAAATAGTTGTGTGCGGCATACCCTGTGAAGGTGGCCAGAGGGCACAGTCTAGAGGAGCTCTGTTTCCATGTCACAGTTTTGGCTTCGGAAGGGAAAGGTTAGTTACTCCCCGAGGTAGCAGCACTGCACCGCGTTGTTTAAGAAGCCAGAATAGAGGGGCGTAGGGTTACTCTTGAGGGAACAGCAGGCAGGCAGTGTTGCACAGGATGGGGTTTGGAAGACAGGTGTGTTTAAGGTTGTTTCTATTCCACACCCCACCACACCTGGCCTTTGAAAACAGATTACTTACAGTCAACACAGAAACAGAGCTTTTTTTCTCTCTGTGTGTGTGTGTGTGTGTGTGTGTGTGTGTGTGTGTGTGTGTGTGTGTGTGTGTGTGTGTGTGTGTGTGTGTGTGTGTGTGTGTGTGTGTGTATTGAGGGGCAGCCATTGTTTAGTGTTGTGTATCAGACAATAGCCAGTGCCATCCACACACTCAGTGATGCCAGGGAAGACATATGTCTGGTTACACTGAGTGTAACATGACTTGCCCAGCACATTGTTCCAGCCCTCCACAGCCACCCCCCACCTCCCTCTCTGTCTCTGAGGAGAGGGCCGTGCGGTTCGAGCCAGACGCCAGGCTGGGGAAGAATCCAGGGTGATGGTTATATTTGATACCGTGCTGATGAGGGCCACACTGAAATCAGCTGTCATCGTGCAATCCAGCCATTCTAATCAAGCCCAGAGCAGTCACCCTGGCTCTGGCCTCACACCCTCTATCAGCTGTGATGGGGAGAGAATATCTTCCCTTCCTCAGGAATCTCTGAAGGCTTTAGGCACGTAGACAGTAAAACTCATGTGACATATCGTATATATTGTCTGCCCAAAGTCCGTTTCTCTAACTACTTCCCACTATACTGCCCTGCATCAGAGCTCGCATGTCATTGTATCCTCAGGCTGATTTTAGTTGTATCTCCAATTCTCCATGCAGTTTTGTTGTAGTCAAACCCAGTGGATTTATAGGGGTATCAGGGGTCAGAGGTCACGGATAGACTGATAGATTTAACCACTGGTCTCCTGTCTGTCCTGCAGATGGACCCGGTGCAGAAGGCGGTGATCAACCACACGTTTGGCGTCCCTCAGCCACTCAAGAAGAAACAGATCATCTCCTGTAACATCTGTCACCTGCGCTTCAACTCCACGGTAAGAGAGTTCTGTGTGTGTGTGTGTGTGTGTGTGTGTGTGTGTGTGTGTGTGTGTGTGGCATGCGTGCGCATGTCTGCATGACTGCGAGAGGGAGAGAGAGAAAAGAGAGAGCAAGTAAGGGAGAAGGAAAGTGAGTTGCAGACTGTAGTTGGTAGATTTGACAGTTAGAATAAATACAGATTTATTTGTTCCTTCCTTCTATCTTCTTTAATGTTTTAAGAAAATAAAGCCGTTCCAAATGACCTGAGCTCTTATCATCCTCACTGACTCACAAATGACCTGAGCTCTTATCATCCTCACTGACTCACAAATGACCTGAGCTCTTATCATCCTCACTGACTCACAAATGACCTGAGCTCTTATCATCCTCACTGACTCACAAATGACCTGAGCTCTTATCATCCTCACTGACTCACAAATGACCTGAGCTCTTATCATCCTCACTGACTCACAGCAGCTTATCTGTGGAAATGACCTGAGCTCTTATCATCCTCACTGACTCACAGCAGCTTATCTGTGGCGGCTGATAGGGAGTCCAGTCGGGCTCGGAGCGCGCATGCGTGTGTTTGTGTGTGTGTATCCACGCGCTCGTGAGTGTGTGCATGTGTGTTCCTCTGTGTGAAATATTAAATCGTAAGGTATTCATCTGCTTTTCTGTATTTCTGGATGTGTGTGTGTGTGTGTGTGTGTGTGTGTGTGTGTGTGTGTGTGTGTGTGTGTGTGTGTGTGTGTGTGTGTGTGTGTGTGTGTGTGTGTGTGTGTGTGTGTGTGTGTGTGTGTGTGTGTGTGTGTGTGTGTGTGTGACTGCGGTAGGTTGTTTTGGTGCGAGGGATTAGACAGCAGGGAAAGCTTCCATTTATCAGCAAAGAGCAGAAACAATCACGAGCCCAGGCAGGAGCCCACATTCTCAACTCCTCTTTTGATTTCTCCCATTCCTGCCACCTCAAACACACACACACACACACACACACACACACACACACACACACACACACACACACACACACACACACGTCACGACACACAGTCACATAAACAAACAACCAATAAAATGAAATGTCTTAAGAAACAGACAAACACCTAAGAGTTGGGCAAAGGCTGATTTAAAATAAAATAAAAAACTCTCTCTTTCTCCCTGTCCCTCTCTCTCACACATACACACAGAGGAACACACAAGTACTGTTTCACACACACACCCATCCTCTTGAGGCTTGATCTTCAAAGAGGAGCAGAGACACAGAAGAGGGTGAGCTGAGGCTGAGGGGGAAAGGAAAGCAGAGCAGGCAGTGGCAGGCGTTCTCTCCAGGCTTCACACGGTAGAGCAAATCCCATTCCCATCCTCCCTCCACACAGCGCCAGCTACAGTCGGAGAGAGGTGTCAGGTCTGGGGGTTTGAGGAGGGGGTTTGAGGAGGGAGGGGGGATGAGAAGACAGGGGGGGGGGACACTGAGCTTTAAACAGCCTATTAAAGGGAGGAGGAAAACTTCCTCAGTCAAACTGTAAATAAATGGGAAAATGAGGAGATCTCTATATAAGTATTTATTTACAGTATATTGTATACTGTTTATTATTAGATATTGTTTATTAGCTCCACACTCTGTCATGTTTATTTGAAATAGAAAGAATATTTGTTGTTAACGTACATTCGATGTAGCACATGGAATAGTCAGACGGTGATCTAGACAGAGGCCTTATTTAGAGAACGTGTAATAATAAGAATTTAATCAACTTCTATTGCGCTTTTCATTACAGAACCTCAAAGCCTGCATTCATGTCTGGTAGTGTGGTGTGACAGTCAGTGCCTTTAAAATGCTAAGTGCTCATGCTAATGTTCATTTCACACTCCCTGTGTCTCCCTGTCTCTCCGTGTGTCTCATACTGTATGGCTCGGAGTTGGACTGGAGAACGGAGAACGTACGGGGGCTGAAAGAGAGCAGAGCTGATTTGTCACAGCACAATAATCTCATAAGCATTTTCACGGCCGATCAGTCAGACGACATGGTGAAGTATTATAGTCCAAGTAGTGTTTATAGAAGTGTTGATGGTGGCTGGTGGTTTATTTATAGCCAGAGCTCCCGACACAGAACAGTAGGTACATCATTTGGTTTGTTAATAATGTACACAGTGGACATATTCAACTGCATATAGCCAAGGACCAGGTTCTGATGGATCTGATCTGCCTTGGTCTTTACTTTTACCCACATTGCTTTGTTGTCATATGAGACGTGTGTGTGTGTGTGGTGTGCGTGCCTGCCTGTGGTACCATGGCTATTAAGGTTATTATGGAGGCTGAGGCAGTTGAGAGAAGATACAAAACCAAAAGGAGCATCAGTGTGTTGTATTCATTCTAATGAGAAGCTCTCATTGTGTGAGAGAAGCCTAATTGAACAGGGTGAGTCACTTCCACACTTCTCTCTAACACTTAGGATTCCTTCATTGGCTTGCCCATCAAAGTAGAACCCACTCTTTCTCTCTTTCTAATTTCTTCCCCACAATTTATTTCAGGTCTATTTGCGGCTTGGGTTATTTTCGGACTTATTTGCATTTATATGGCGAGATAGGAAATTCTTCGAATTCTGAAGAGGAGCTGGATAGAGAGACGACTGTGAGGTCATCATTATGAGATCATGACAGAACAGAACACACAGACAGCCAGAGTGAGGAATGCATTTACTTGATCAATTCTGAGCTAACCATTTGTCTTGCTGTTTGTGCAGTAGCCTTGATATTTCACAGTCACCATGGTTTCAGCCAATCAGCCCCCAGGAGCGAAAAGATTTTCAGTTTTTTTTTTTTGGTGCAATTTTCACAAGCATGTGGTGCAATTTTCACAAGTATATGGTTAATTTTCATAACTCTTAGAACAAAACTCAAAACAGATCATCAAACAGGCAGTTGTTTCAAACTCACATTTTCAACTGACTAAGTACAACACACCAAATCATACAGTCACTTTGTCACCAATCTTAGTGTTTCATCTAGAAATACATATTTCACATTTCAATACATCTATATGTAAAATAATTTCACAATGTGACGCTCACATTACTTTTGATATGATTCTATTCTCTTTTGTAAAAATATATTTTACTATTACTTAATCCGTTTGTTAAACCTATAGATTTTACATTTAAACTGGTTTGTCTACTACAGATTTAGAAAACGATCAATAAAATGTGCGTCTGTAAAGTAGAAACATAAAATGTATATACTCGAATGTACTGCTTTGATGATGACTATTACGATTTCACTTCACAGTAAGTTGAAAAACTACATCTGATCCTGTATTGACAAGATCAAGAGGAATACTGTTTGTAACGAATCAAATCCAAGTGTATTGTTCGCGTACACATATAAGCAGATGTTACAGCAGGTGCAGTGAAATGCTTGTGTTTCTAGGTCCTACAGTGCAGTAATCATTTTATCAATACAATACCATTATGTAAATCATCCAGAAAGTCCAAAACAAGAAAGAAATTCATCCCCAGAATGAAGTTGCTCGGATCTTTTTGACACTGGCTGACACAGTTCTGTAATACCATAATATATACCATTTATCCAAAGTGACAAAAGTCCACACATTTTGGTATGTGTCCCCAGTGGGAATCGAACCCACAACTCTGGTGTTGCTAGTGCCATGCTCTTACGAACGAGCCATTTCCAGGAACACTACAATACATGTGTAAAATACAATACTGTAAAGTACAATACACGATTACAATACAGGTGGAAGATGTACGATTGCTATCTCCATAAACATACCACCCTCCTTCAGGGCATCGGTGAGGCATGAAATAACATCAACCCAGACCTATGTCAGGCTTGGATTCGCCATACCAACATGTTTTTCCCCAGGTGCATGAATAATAAGGATATTTACTGTGATTTCGATGAGAACCTATGGCCATATGCTCAAGACAGGCGTGATGCAAAATAGTGCCTGCTAAACATGATGTTTCTGTCATTTATTTAATTTGTTACATTGGGAAAGATGTCTTTAATGATCACACCTTTGATCACACATGGGATATAAATTATGGAAATGTGATGTTCAGTCACTTTTAATGGGTAGTACAAGTGTATTGCCTAATGTGAAAACAGTGTAATGTACTGTAATTTACAGTACTGTAGCATCTACATTGAAATAGCAATTTCGAAACATTTATCTTACATTTGTGCTATTGCTAACGGGTTGTTAAAATAACGGCATTGAGAAGATATCATGATGTTGTGTTTTGATGATTAAACGAATGTTCTCATTACATTCACAGTAAACTTCTATGTTGTATCAATGGTTGTGAGGTGAAAGATGTCTCCAAACAAAATGAATGCACAATGAAAGGTTTTGAATGTAAGACTGGCTGCGTATCAAGTGTTACCAGTTGGGAGTTTTGTACCAGGAGTTTTGACAATTCATCACAAACTTGTGAAAATTGTACCAAACTGTATTCTTACAGTAATGAACATTAGTCTAGATGAAAGCTTGAACTACTGACACCACTCCACCCAGAACTAATGCAGTATGTCAAAACAAACATCATTTGATTTATGGTGAGGTTCTGTTTGAGAGAGAGAGAGAGAGAGAGAGAATGTGTCACTGTCTGTGGGGGGTATGTGTGTTTGTGGGGGCATGTAATGCCTTGTTAGTCATTTATCCTTCTTTGTAGTCATCCATCACTCCAACAATGCTGAGGTGGTATTAGTCCAATACAGGTCTCAGCTCAAAGCCTGTTTACATTTTAATGAGAGATCTCTTCATCGATTCATCTGCTATTTCTATTTGCTC
>NC_138293.1:62435000-62610000 GCF_965601325.2 Salmo salar | reverse complement strand
GAGTTGTTGGACGTTTCAAAGTCAAGCTGTATCATGTTTTATATCCATCTGTATAATGTGCACCAATGTGGGAAGAACTTACCAGAAGTTCCTACAGAGTTAGTCCTTATACAGTATTTATAGAGCCCCTCAGTGGAGTTCCAATCGTTTTTCCACCATTCATTTTCCCATAGGGAATTTTAGAAAACTTAAAATAAGCGCTGTGTTTCGTGTAGGCTTACCCTGGCGTGACGTTTTTATAACCATGTAAATCTCTCACGGACAAGGGGACATATCACCTTGTATTCAGGACATAAAGTTAATTTCTTTGCCACATGTTTTGCAGTTTTACTTTAGTGCCTTATTGCAAACAGGATGCATGTTTTGGAATATTTTTATTCTGTACAGGCTTCCTTTTTTTCACTCTTGTCACAGCTGTTCGAAGGAGTGGACCAAGATGCAGCGTTTTTGTAGTTCCACATATTTATTAAAAGTGAAACTGAATGCAATACACTGAAATACTAGAAAATACAAAACAACAAACCGTGACGCAGAGTACAACACACTACTCAAAAGACACTAACCCACAAACAACATGCAGAAACACCCCTACTAAATATCACCTCCAATCAGAGGCAATGAGGACCAGCTGCCTCCAATTGAAGGTCAACCCAATAAACCCCAACCTAGAAATAGACAAACTAGAATTACAACATAGAACTAGAAAACATAGATCAGCCCAAAAACACCCCCTGTCACGCCCTGCCCTACTATAGAATATGACATCTTACTAGGGTCAGGACGTGACATTTAGTATTGTGGAGTAACTACAATTTTGTTGATCCATCCTCAGTTTTCTCCAATCACAGCCATTAAACTCTGTAACTGTTTTAATGTCACCACTGGATTCCTGGTGAAATCTCTGAGCCATTTCCTTCCTCTCCGGCAACTGAGTTAGGAAGGATGCCTGCATCTTTGTAGTGACTGGAATGGGACCTTACAGATAATTGTGGGGTACAGAGATGAGGTAGTCATTAAAAAATCATGTTAAAGACTATTATTGCACACAGAGTGAATCCATGCAACTTATTACGTGACTTGTTAAGCACATTTTTACTCCAGAGCTTATTTAGGCTTACCATAACAAAGGGGTTGAATACTTATTGACTCAAGACATTTGAACTTTTCATTTTTTATGAATTTGTAAACATATTGAAAATAATTATTCAACTTAGAAACGATGGGGTGTTGTGACATAAAATCTCAATTTAATAAATTTAAAATTCAGGCTGTAACACAACAAAATGTGGAAAAAGTCAAGGGGTGTGAATACTTTCTGAAGGCACTTTAAGTGAACACCGATACGATACCTTAAACATTCCTGCTCAGAATAAAACCCTTCATGAGTTTAAGGCATCTGAGGAGGGACTAATTCCCACAATCCTCTGTCCTCTCTGGGCCTCCTGCAAAATCCATTGATCGCTATCCCTCCCCTCCAGAGTCTTCTCAGGTGGCCCGATCTTTGTCTTTCACATAAGCCCAGGATCATACCAATCCCCTGCTGGAGGGGGGACCTGAATCTCCCAGGGGTCAGTCTCGCATCACATTACAGAGAGAAAGGATTGTCGAATCTCAGCCTTCTAGGGTTCCTTCTCCTCCGGAAGGAGAACGATAAGGAAGAGTCCTTATCTCCATGATGAATTTACTCTGGGACTTAGAAGAGAAAATCAATGGGGCCAGTAGGATTGTGGAGGGTGTTTGAGAGGGTGCTTCAGTTCGGCTGGCGCCTATCCGAATTCGGCTAGCCGATCCGAACAAGTGTGCTCGCATACTCCCTTAAAAGGCCTTCGCTTTAAAAACGAGAAATAACGGCAATAGTACTGTTTTTCCATTTTGAGATGCCGTAGCCAGTATACACTTCCTCAAAATAGTCAGAATTAATCTAAGATGACTCAAGAAATCTGTCATTAATGTTGACGTTTTTTCCGAAAAGATCTTAGTCGCGCAATTTTACATCTAACTAAGATGTTGGTGCAGTATTTTTCAATGGAAAATTTGCATGAAAACGAGTCGTCTCTCGTTGAATGACAACAAAGACTTTATTAAAGGATCCCTACTGTTGAACAATCACAGATGAAGGGGCGTAGATTCCGGCTCCGTACTTTGGCTTGCCTCCAGAAAAAATGTTCTGTGCCTGAACAGGCGAAAAACCCCTCACCGAAGTCCAAAACGTCACAAAATGTCGTCATAATATATATGTGTGTGTGTGTGTGTGTGTGTGTGTGTGTGTGTGTGTGTGTGTGTGTGTGTGTGTGTGTGTGTGTGTGTGTGTGTGTGTGTCTGTGTCTGTGTGTCTGTGTGTGCGCGTGCGCGTGCGTGCATGTGCGTGCATGAGTAATGGAGTGCCAGTGACTTATGGGCTGGGCCCGGCAGTCAATGCATTTGTTTAAATTGACTGAGCCCTAGGACCTTCAGTTGATATTTGAAGAGAGATAGATAGAGAGAGATAGATAGAGAGAGAGATAGATAGAGAGAGAGACAGAGTGAGAGAGAGACAGAGTGAGAGAGAGACAGAGAGAGCGAGCGAGAGACAGAGCGAGACAGAGCGAGAGACAGAGCGAGACAGAGCGAGACAGAGAAAGAGAGAATCCACCCTGTGTTAGTCTAGTCTGTCCCTCGGGGTTAATAACAAAGGCTGATAGTATAGATAAAATGCCACAATGCTAACACATGAAATGCATTGGTAAATGTTAATTCCAATGTTCTGCCTTCAAACTCTTCATGGTCATGTATAGATAAATGACTTAACAGAAATGAGCAAATTCTCCAAGTTAGCCTCAAATGAGAACAACCATTATTTGATGTCACTTTTCACTCACAAATGTATTTCTTGCAATGCTGCTTTTACAATCTGTTTCCATAATCTATAAACATGTTCTGTAATATGAAGTGTTTGAAGGCAGTACATTGGAATGAGCATTTACCAATGCGTTTCATGTGTTAGCATTTCAGCTATACTATCAGCATTTGTTTTTAACCCCGAGGTACAGACTAGATTAACACAGCATCTGTAGACCTCGGTGGTTTTGTTCAGGCATTAAGCTCTTCACTCTTCCGTAATCACCCAGTGTGATGTTCAGTGACTGACCACTGACTCCTCTCCTTCCCCTCCCCAGATCTGCTGCCTGCTGACCTGGAGCGAGTGGTGAATTGTGAGGCTGTGAAGCTGGGCAAGAGCCCCGGCAGCAGCAGCTCTGTGATGCTGACCCCTGTATCTGAGGTGTCCTCCATGGAGCTGGCCACCCTGTCACCCGGGCCCCAGGGAGAGGTGTCCCACTCCTCCCAGGCCTCAGAGAGCGGAGCCTCAGACACCAGTGGCCATGAGCAAGGCCCAGAGGCCCCTGGAACAGCCCCGGAGTCAGGCAGCCAGCCGGACACCTCCAGCACAGAGGGGGGTGAGGATGACAAGGACCCCAAGAGGATCAAGCCACACCTCCACTGTCCCGTGTGCAAGGTCACGGTCAACTCTACATCCCAGCTGGAGGCACACAACAGTGGTACAAACACGACAGTCTCCGGCGTAGCACACCCCGCAGCCCCTCAGATAGCATAAGAACACGTCATAAACCATGACTTATTTATTTTTATTACAGGCTATTAGCTTTAAAATTGAGAAAAAATAAATCTACAGAAAATGTGTAGAAAAGCAGGAAATTAGCTCTCTCTGCCCCAATGGCAAATATATATACAGTTGAAGTCAGATGTTTACATACACCTTAGCCAAATACATTTAAACTCAGTTTTTCACAATTCCTGACATTTAATCCTAGTAAAAATTCCCTGTTTTAGGTCAGTTAGGATCACCACTTTATTTTAAGAATATGAAATGTCAGAATAATAGTAGAGAGAATTATTTATTTCAGCTTTTATTTCTTTCATCACATTCCCAGTGGGTCAGAAGTTTACATTCACTCAATTAGTGTTAGCATTGCCTTTAAATTGTTTAACTTGGGTCAAACGTTTCGGGTAGCCTTCCACAAGCTTCCCACAATAAGTTGGTTGAATTTTGGCCCGTTTCTCCTGACAGAACTGGTGTAACTGAGTCAGGTTTGTAGGCCTCCTTGCTCGCTCACGCCTTTTCAGTTCTGCCCACAAATTATCAATGGGATTGAGGTCAGGACTTTGTGATGGCTACTCCAATACCTTGACTTTGTTGTCCTTAAGCCATTTTGCCACACCTTTGGAAGTATGCTTGGGGTCATTGTCCACTTGGATGACCCATTTGCGACCAAGCTTTAACTTCCTAACTGATGTCTTGAGATGTTGCTTCAATATATCCACATAATTTTCCTCCTCATGATGCCATCTATTTTGTGAACTGCACCAGTCTCTCCTGCAGCAAAGCACCCCCACAACATGATGCTGCCACCCCCGTGCTTCATGGTTGGGATGGTGTTCTTCGGCTTGCAAGCCTCCCCATTTTACCTCCAAACATAATGATGGTCATTATGGCCAAAAAGTTATATTTTTGTTTCATCAGACCAGAGGACATTTCTCCAAAAAGTACGATCTTTGTCCCCATGTGCAGTTTAAAACCGTAGTCTGGCTTTTTTATGGTGGTTTTGGAGCAGTGGCTTCTTCCTTGCTGAGCTGCCTTTCAGGTTATGTCGATATAGGACTCATTTTACTGTGGATATAGATAATTTTGTACTTGTTTCCTCCAGCATCTTCACAAGATTCTTTGCTGTTATTCTGGGATTGATTTGCACTTTTTGCTCGAAAGTACATTCATCTCCAGGAGACAGAACGCGTCTCCTTCCTGAGCGGTATGACAGTTGTGTGGTTCCATGGTGTTTATACTTGCGTACTATTGTTTGTACAGATGAACGTGGTACCTTCAGGCATTTGGAAATTGCTCCCAAGTATGAACCAGACTTGTGGAGGTCTAAAAAAAAATGTCTGAGGTCTTTCTTTTGATTTTCCCATTATGTCAAGCGAAGAGGGACTGAGTTTGAAGATAGGCCTTGAAATACATCCACATGTACACCTCCAATTGACACAAATTATGTCAATTAGCCGATCAGAAGCTTCTAAAGCCATGACATCATTTTCACAGTCAACTTAGTGTATGTAAACTTCTGACCCACTGGAATTGTGATACAGTGAATTATAAGTGACTCCAACCTAAGTGTATGTAAACTTCCGACTTCAACTGTATATATATATATATATATATATATATATATATATATATATATATATATATATATACTGCTCAAAAAAATAAAGGGAACACTTAAACAACACAATGTAACTTCAAGTCAATCACACTTCTGTGAAATCAAACTGTCCACTTAGGAAGCAACACTGATTGACAATAAATTTCACATGCTGTTGTGCAAATGGTATAGACAACAGGTGGAAATTATAGGCAATTAGCAAGACACCCCCAATAAAGGAGTGGTTCTGCAGGTGGTAACCACAGACCACTTCTCAGTTCCTATGCTTCCTGGCTGATGTTTTGGTCACTTTTGAATGCTGGCGGTGCTTTCACTCTAGTGGTAGCATGAGACGGAGTCTACAACCCACACAAGTGGCTCAGGTAGTGCAGCTCTTCCAGGATGGCATATCAATGCGAGCTGTGGCAAGAAGGTTTGCTGTGTCTGTCAGCGTAGTGTCCAGAGCATGGAGGCGCTACCAGGAGACAGGCCAGTACATCAGGAGACGTGGAGGAGGCCGTAGGAGGGCAACAACCCAGCAGCAGGACCGCTACCTCCGCCTTTGTGCAAGGAGGAGCACTGCCAGAGCCCTGCAAAATGACCTCCAGCAGGCCACAAATGTGCATGTGTCTGCTCAAATGGTCAGAAACAGACTCCATGAGGGTGGTATGAGGGCCCGACGTCCACAGGTGGGGGTTGTGCTTACAGCCCAACACCGTGCAGGACGTTTGGCATTTGCCAGAGAACACCAAGATTGGCAAATTCGCCACTGGCGCCCTGTGCTCTTCACAGATGAAAGCAGCTTCACACTGAGCACATGTGACAGCGTGCGTCGGAGACGCCGTGGAGAACGTTCTGCTGCCTGCAACATCCTCCAGCATGACCGGTTTGGCGGTGGGTCAGTCATGGTGTGGGGTGGCATTTCTTTGGGGGTCGCACAGCCCTCCATGTGCTCGCCAGAGGTAACCTGACTGCCATTAGGTACCGAGATGAGATCCTCAGACCCCTTGTGAGACCATATGCTGGTGCGGTTGGCCCTGGGTTCCTCCTAATGCAAGACAATGCTAGACCTCATGTGGCTGGAGTGTGTCAGCAGTTCCTTCAAGAGGAAGGCATTGATGCTATGGACTGGCCCGCCCGTTCCCCAGACCTGAAATCAATTGAGCACATCTGGGACATCATGTCTCGCTCCATCCACCAACGCCACGTTGCACCACAGACTGTCCAGGAGTTGGCGGATGCTTTAGTCCAGGTCTGGGAGGAAATCCCTCAGGAGACCATCCGCCACCTCATCAGGAGCATGCCCAGGCATTGTCGGGAGGTCATACAGGCACGTGGAGGCCACACACACTACTGAGCCTCATTTTGACTTGTTTTAAGGACATTACATCAAAGTTGGATCAGCCTGTAGTGTGGTTTTTCACTTTAATTTTGAGTGTGACTCCAAATCCAGACCTCCATGGGTTGATAAATTGGATGTCCATTGATTATTTTTGTGTGATTTTTTTGTCAGCACATTCAACTATGAAAAGATAAAAGTAATTAATAAGATTATTTCATTCATTCAGATCTAGGATGTGTTATTTTAGTGTTCCCTTTATTTTTTTGAGCAGTATATATATATATATATATATATATATACTGTACCTGCTCCAGAGTGTATCTGACATTCTCTTCCTCCCAATCCACTCCTCCAGGTACGAAGCACAAACAAATGCTGGAGGGCCAGAGCATCCAGCCGCGGCGCCGGGGGAAGATGGCGGGGGCTGGGGGGCGCTCGGCCTGCAAGAGCAAGCGCCTGGGCACAAAGGGCAGCGTAGGGGTGCCCAGCAAGAACTTCCACTGCGAGGTGTGTGAGATCTACGTCAACTCGGAGACCCAGCTCAGCCAGGTGAGGAGGCTCGGGTCGAGGGGAGGGTGGCAGGGGAGGACTGGGGGTTGCACAGGGTGAGGAGGGTGAGGAGGGTTCAGCAGTGGGGAGAAAAGTGAAACAGCTGAGGTATAATTTCGTATGTTGACTTCCTGAGTGGATCTGAGGTGATTGGACTGGACAAGATCTGGTTTCATGTTCTCTCACAGTGAGGCCAGTGTGCCACTAGTCTATGTAGAGATCTGACACACTGGGTCTCTTTCCACCTCCAATAAACGTGTCCTGACAGTGTTCTGAATTGATGGAGCTCAAAATGACCCGAAATAAGCTGGAAAGAGTGGAAAATATTGTGAACGTAGCCATGGGGTATGGGAGATAGACAGGGAGAGATATGACCCTCTTGGTTACTCAGTACTCCTGGCGCTGTTTGCGTGACATGAAAGGTGAGAAGAGGAAAGAGAGGGGGTTTGTAGGTAATTTTGCACACCCTGAGAAGTGCTTGATAGAGAGTGCTAACTGAATAAGACTCTCATTCAAATACCTCTGGTCCTGCAGTGTTTTGGCTCTGTGTGGGGTTATTAGTTATTTATCCTTTATTTAACCAGAGAAGGTCACATTGAGATTGAAATCTCTTTTTCAAGTGTATCCTGTGACATGACGAATACATTTTGATTTGACACACACAGACAGACAGATGATGTCACTCTACAGTAGATGTTGAAAGGACAGACTATAGAACTACCTCTTCAAGCAAAATGAACAGTTGATTTCTTGGTTGGACTAATTATTTTCATGAACTTTTTCCACATTTTGTTACATTACAGCCTTATTTTAAAATTGATTAAATAGTTTTTTAGCAAATGTATAAAATAAAAAAAACGGAAATATTACTTTTACGTACAGTTGAAGTCGGAAGTTTACATACACTTAGGTTGGAGTCATTAAAACTTGTTTTTCAACCACTCCACAAATGTATTGTTAAGAAACTATAGTTTTGGCAAGTCGGTTAGGACATCTACTTTGTGCATGACACAAGTAATTTTTCCAATAATTGTTTAGAGACAGATTATTTCACTTATAATTCACTGTATCACAATTCCAGTGGGTCATTAGTTTACATACACTAAGTTGACTGTGAAAATGATGTCATGGCTTTAGAAGCTTCTGATAGGCTCATTGACATCATTTGAGTCAATTGGAGGTGTACATGTGGATGTATTTCAAGGTCTATCTTCAAACTCAGTGCCTCTTTGCTTGACATCATGAGAAAGTCAAAAGAAATCAGCCAAGACCTTGTAGACCTCCACAAGTCTGGTTCATCCTTGGGAGCAATTTCCAAACGCCTGAAGGTACCACGTTCATCTGTACAAACAATAGTACGCAAGTATAAACACCATGGGACCACGCAGCCGTCATACCGCTCAGGAAGGAGATGCGATCTGTCTCCTAGAGATGAACGTACGTTGGTGTGAAAAGTGCAAATCAATCCCAGAACAACAGCAAAGGACCTTGTGAAGATGTTGGAGGAAACAGGTACAAAAGTATCTATATCCACAGTAAAACGAGTCCTGTATTGACACAACCTGAAAGCCGCTCAGCAAGGAAGAAGCCACTGCTCCAAAACCACCATAAAAAAAGCCAGACTACGGTTTGAAACTGCACATGGGGACAAAGATTGTACTTTTTGGAGAAATGTCCTCTGGTCTGTTGAAACAAAAATAGAACTGTTTGGCCATAATGACCATTGTTATGTTTGTAGGAAAAAGGGGGAGGCTTGCAAGCCGAAGAACACCATCCCAACCGTGAAGCACGGGGGTGGCAGCATCATGTTGTGGGGCTGCTTTGCTGCAGGAAAGACTTGGTGCACTTCACAAAATAGATGGCATCATGAGGAGGAAAATTATGTGGATATATTGAAGCAACATCTCATGACATCAGTCAGGAAGTTAAAGCTTGGTCGCAAATGGGTCTTCCAAATGGACAATGACCCCAAGCATACTTCCAAAGTTGTGGCAAAATGGCTTAAGGACAACAAAGTCAAGGTATTGGAATAGCCATCACAAAGTCCTGACCTCAATCATATAGAACATTTGTGGGCAGAACTGAAAAAGCATGTGCGAGCAAGGAGGCCTACAAACCTGACTCAGTTACCCCAGCTCTGTCAGGAGGAATGGGCCAAAATTCACACAACTTATTGTGGGAAGCTTGTGGAAGGCTACCCAAAACATTTGACCCAAGTTAAACAATTTAAAGGCAATGCTACCAAATACTAATTAAGTACATGTAAACTTCTGACCCACTGGGAATGTGATGAAAGAAATAAAAGCTGAAATTAAATAGTTGATCCTAACTGACCTAAGACATGGATTTTTTTCTAGGAATAAATGTCAGGAATTGTGAAAAACTGAGTTTAAATGTATTTGGCTAAGGTGTATGTAAACTTCCGACTTCAACTGTAAGTATTCAGACCTTTTACTCAATACTTTGTTGAAGCATCTTTAGCAGTGATTACAGACTTGAGTCTTCTTGGGTATGACGCTACAAGCTTGGAACACCTGCATTTGGGGAGTTTCTCCCATTCTTCTCTGCAGATCCTCTCAAGCTCTGTCAGGTTGGATAGGGAGCGTCGCTGCACAGCTATTTTCAGGTCTCTCCAGAGATGTTAGATCGGATTCAAGTCCGGGCTCTGGCTGGGCCACTCAAGGACATTGAGACTTGTTCCGAATCCACTCCTGTGTTTCATCAGACCAGAGAATCTTGTTTCTCATGGTCTTGAGAGTCCTTTAGGTGCCTTTTGGCAAACTCCAAGCGGGCTGTCATGTGCCTTTTACTGAGGAGTGGATTCCGTCTGGCCACTCTACCATAAAGGCCTGATTGGTGGAGTGCTGCAGAGATGGTTGTCCTTCTGGAAGGTTCTCCCATCTACACAGAGGAACTCTGGAGCTCTGTCAAAGTGACCATCGGGTTCTTGATCACCTCCCTGACCAAGGCTCTTCTCCCCCATTGCTCAGTTTGGCCGGGTGGCCATATCTAGGAAGAATCTCGGTGGTTCCAAACTTCTTCCATTTAAGAATGATGGAGGCCAAACTGTTCTTGGGGACCTTCAATGTTGCAGACATTTTTTAGTACCCTTCCCCAGATCTGTGCCTCAATATAATCCTGTCGCGGAGCTCTATGGACAATTCCTTTGACCTCATGGCTTGGTTTTTGCTCTGACATGCACTGTCAACTGTGGGACGTCATATAGAAAGGTGTGTGCCTTTCCAAATAAGGTCCAATACATTTAATTTACTACAGGTGGACTCCAATAAAGTTGTAGAAACATCTCAAGGATGATCAATGGAAACAGGATACACCTGAGCTCAATTTTGAGTCTCATAGCAAAGGGTCTGAATACTTATGTAAATAGGGTATTTCTGTTTTTTATTTTTAATAAATTATAAAACATTTCTAAAAAACAGTTTTTGCTTTGTCATTATGTAGATTGATCAGGGGAAAAAAATATTTCATCCATTTTAGAATAAGGCTGTAGCATAACAAAATGTGGAAAGGGGGGAGGGGTCTGAATACTTTATGAATGCACTGTGCCTATGACATCACTACCTCAGCCCTCCCACTTTTAAAGGTAGCACAGGACCCATGATGTAATAACAAACTTATTAAAGGCTCTTTACACATGTTACAGTAGAAGGTTTACTATTCCTGAGGTGATGCTAGCAGTGGAAATGTGCGTTTGAATTCACCTGGCACAGTGGCAGCGACTGCATTTTATTACAGTAAAGCCGTTCTGAAAAAAGCATTCTCACACTTAGCAGATGTATATTAGATGGTATGGTGATTTACTCAGAACTGTCTATTTGTGCCTGTAAGAGCTGTTAGCAGTATGTTAATGCAGGATATTGACGTGTTTATGGTGTGGTAATCTAGGCATATGGTTTTATTGAACCACTTTTCTAGGCTGTTTCGGGTAATTGCTTCCCTGGTGATGTTTATTCAATCGTACATGTCATCGTATGATGGGATGGTTCTGGAAAGTTTTGCAGCTCTCTCAGACTAGCTGGTTATGGAAAAGATACAGTATATATGGGCATGTGTAGCAACCTTGCCTACAACAAGCCTTAATTGTGTATTCCAATGGCACTGTTAAAACCTCCTCTGATGAACTAGGATTAGCCAGTTGGTAGTAGAACAGGACAGAGAAATAGACGTGCATACTGTAGATAGAGGGAAGTAGCAGTAGTAGGTTTTCTTTGTGGTTTTGTGTCCTCTAAATATTTTCTTCAGATAGTCAACCGTATTGTACACTCAATATACACTGAGTGTACAAAACCGTAAGGACACCTGCTCTTTCCATGACGTAGACTGACCAGGTGAAAGCTATGATCCCTTGTTGATGTCACTTGTTAAATCCACTTCCATCAGTGTAGATGAAGGGGAGGAGACAGGTTAAAGAAGGATTTTTAAGCCATGAGACAATTGAGACATGGATTGTGTATGTGTGCCATTCAGAGCGTGAATGGGCAAGACAGAATATTTAAGTGCCTTTGAACGGGGTATGGTAGTAGGTGCCAGGAGCACCGGTTTGAGTGTGTCAAGAACTTCAACACTGCTGGGTTTTTCACGCTCAACAGTTTCCTGTGTGTATCAAGAATGGTCCACCTCCCAAAGGACATCCAGCCAACTTGACACAACTGTGGGAAGCATGGGCCAACATCCCTGTGGAACGCTTTCGACACCTTGTGAAGTCCATGCCCTGACAAATTGAGTCTGTTCTGAGGGCAAAAGGGGGTGCAGCTTAATATTAGAATGGTGTTCCTAATGTTTTGTACACTCAGTGTAGATCAGGCATGGTCTACTAGATAAATCCAACATTATAAACTAGATTAGCAGACTAATGTTTCTCCTCTGATCTCCTCAGCACATGAACAGCAGGAGACACAAGGACCGTCTGGCAGGAAAGCCCCCCAAACCCAAGTTCAGTCCCCACAACAAGAGCCAGCCTACCTCCAGCTTATCGGTGAGAAACGGCACACACACACACACACACACACACACACACACACACACACACACATCCAACACATGAATGTTCATGTAGACACACGCGCAGTCGCACGCCCGGTATGAGGTTAATTCAAGTTTAAGACCCATACATTTGGAAAATCCTCGAAGAAAATAATGGCCAATAATATTCAATCTCTGAATAAAATGTATATTTATCTCCTGAATTGACTGAACTTTAATGGAATTGTCCCCAACCCACACACACACACCTCATTGCTACTACCTAGGGGGATGTCTCTCCAGTGAAGCGGCATGCCTGCCTGTATGCCTGTGCTGTCAGAGAGGTTAAGGACACTGCTTTGTGGTAGTGAATGGGTCCCCTGTACCTGAGACATCCAAGGCTGAAATACCCCCAGCACTACCCCCAGCACTACCCCTACTGACAAAGCACGCAGCCTGAATCAGCACTCTGTATTAATCACTTTTGTGCTCCTGTCACGTGCGCACCTCCCCTCGAACCTCTCCTTGTCCCCATCTCCTCCGCTCCACCCCACCTCCACATCCCTATTTCTCCCTCCTCTGCATCTCCATCTCCTCCCCCTCTTCCCATCCTCCCCCTCCCCCCTACAGAATGTGAGATGGGCTGGGTATGCAGGCGGGGCCGTGTCTGCCATGAAGAAAATGTTCAGCCAGTACAACCTCACCTCTCTCTCTACTCAGGTGAGTGGCAGGGCCCAGGGCAGGCAGGGACAGGGGAGAAGTGGTCTGTCAGGGCTACAGCAGGCTTAACCACTGGAACTGGCTAGGTGCAGGGGATTGAACAGCACCAGAAACAAATGCTCTGATGTAAACTTTGTAAAGGGTTTTGAGTTTAAGCATGTCTGTGTGTCTGTGGTTCAGTCTTTTGTTCTTTTGTCTTGACTGTGTGAGAGTGTTCATAAGGCAAGTCCACTAGAGGGACGGGTAGTTGTGGTGAGGGAACGGATATTAGTATGGAGAAATGTACGAGCATGTTTGGCCAAGGTAACGATGTGTGCTAAAAGAGCAATGTACCCTGGGAAACGTGTTTGCTGAGCAAATGTGTGCTCTACTTTCAGTAAATGTGTGCGCTTCAAGAAATGACATGCACTCTCCGTCTCTGCTCTCCTCTCTCCTTTGCTCTCTCCTCTTCTCCTTCAGACCAAACTGGCCTTCCAGAAGCAACTGACCAAGAGCCTGACCACTGGCTTCCTGCCCAGCCCCCTCACCCAACCCACCTTGTGCACCATGGCAACCAATCCTCTGGCTCTGCGCCACCCGGCGGGCACCACCTTCTTTCAGACGCCCTTCCTGAGCCCCACCCTGTTCCGGCCTGCCCCGGGGCCCCTGAGGGCCACACACCCCTCCATCATCTTCTCCCCTTATTAATGACACAGTACGGCCCCCCGTCCCTCTGTCCCCCTCTACCAACCCCCTTGCCCTGCCTCCAGTACTGTGACCCACATGATGAGGGCCACGCCACGCACAAACTATGCAGACCACAGGAACCAGGATGGAGAGAACAGAGAGAACGAGGCTAACAACTGCTCCTGTCATGGAGGACACACCCCCAAGTCCAAGGCCCCGCCTCCTCTCCACCACGCCCCATCTGTCTGCTCTTTCTCCTGTGGTTGGTGGCCTGAGGAACAGGACACACCTCCAGGGACAGACTGGTGCAGCCAGGAGGCCTCTCTCTTACACAGCCATTTCATGGGTCGATTTGGTTTGGATTCTTAATATTATTGTGTAATTTATTAGAGAACAAAAATAGATGTATCTGTTTAGTGTGGTTGCCACAAATAAGGTCCCTTTACGTCATGCTACTCCTCAGAACATTGTTTCTATTATTGGTTGGCTTGCTTTTTGTTGTTATGGGTCGATATAGGGGATGCTAGCAGGTGAGCCCAATGCTCTCTGAGCTTGTGACTTTCTTCAGCCATATGTGGAGCTGCAGATCTGCAGTCCTACGGACCCAAGTCTATGAGTGGGATCTGTCAGAACTATATGAACTCATATTTTTCCACCAACACCCTTCCACCAAGCCCCTATCTCCCAAACCGTTACTGGGCTCTTGTCATTGGAAGCCAGAGCTCTCAATTGATGTGTAGAATAGATGATTAAGCCCTTTCTCTCCCTCTCCCTCCCCCCCCCCCCCCGCTCTCCCTCTCTCGCTCTCCCTCTCTCTTTCTTTTTCTCTTTCTCTCTCTCTCTATGAGTCACAGCCCAACATGGCCTTTCATAATTCATTTTTTACCCTGCATCCCCAGAATTAAGCACTCATTAAGGTCCTGAAAAGGTCAGCTTGTCAACTTGATTTTGTCTCAAGTTGCAGATCTGCCTCATTAAATATCTTTGCTCCGTAGCAGTGCTGGTGCATTGGTTCTGACTGTCTCTATTTCTCCTGTTGCGGAACAGGCAGCACAAAATCATTTTTAAAAGCCTAGCTGTCTTATATTATAATCTGCCATGGTTCCCTGTATCCCAGTGATTTTATAGTGCTTGATCCCCCAATTGTACTCCCTGAGCCATAGTCCTTAATTTTCTCTTGAGCTATCTCAACAGGAGCTGATGGGTAGCAGTGAATGACAATTTCCCCTTGCTCAAAAAAACCACTAAGGGGTGGAAATTACTTGATGGGTTTACAATCCTCAATTAAAGGTTTCCACTGTGCAGAGAGATGTGTGGGTGATGGGGGGTGTGAGAACACATTTCCCAGATCACTGATTGGCTCATCAGGAATGGAGGGAAAGAAACAAAGCACAGTGCCATGGCAACCACATTAAAAGCACCTTAAACAGATTTACTTATGAAAGCAATGAAAATATGTTCTAGTTTTTTGTTGTTATTCCTGGTGTGATTTTTCATAAACTCATGCCAGTTTGATTTAGCATTTTTCAATCACACAAACAATCAACTTATAACGATTCAATTTTATTGTTGTTATTATCCATGAGACGGGTCTGAATCTAAATCTCAGATCTAGTTACATTTTTAAAGCAATACGTTCAATCAATGTGTCTATGTTTAGAAGGGTTATACAGTAAGAGAATATAGGATGTGGAGAGATGGCTCTATCTGATTCTGAACAATGTATCTGTACCTCTACAGATGTTCTACAGCCTACCGTACTGTATTTGAAAGGCCAATTCCAAGTGGCCAGTGCTAAGAGTAATTTGAACTGATGGGCTGTTGTGATCCGTTTTTCCTTGATGGTCAATCTCATTGTCATGATGCTTCAGCCCTCTCTCTGTGTTGACATTGCTGGGCTTTCACCGTACAGAGGAGCAGGACACAGCTATTATATGGATTACACAGAACAGCCAGTGTTATTGATGTCGCAAGTGCAGTAGAACACATAATCATATTCCCATACCCCTCTCTCCTAAACAAGTAGACCCACCTTGAAACAAACACTCAATTGCCCCCACCAGACCAGACCCAATACTTGGGTCTCCTGATTTATCCCAACACCAACTCTCTTCGCTGGTTTATTACCAAACCCAACACTTACACCCAACCTGTCTACTTTAGCAACAGCAAAATGGGGGAAATCCTACGCAGTTTTGTTGTTCCCTTCAGTTCAGTCAGTGCAATAGTATTTCCATGTGTGTGACGCAGCAGCTCCACCTGCAGTGAAGACCATGTTATTGCCCTTCTAGATCAAACCCAGCACTGTCTCTCCTCCATCTTTTTAAATCTCTTTGATTCTGTACATGTTTCTGAGGCCTTTGTCTTTGGGAATATTAAACCAAGCCATCAGGTCTCTTTGCCATACCAATGTGATTCTCTCCAGTCACAGTAAGTTACTCAGTGAACCAGCCAGCCTATTGCTCTCCAGTGTCTGTCTGTCTGTCTGTCTGTCTGTCTGTCTGTCTGTCTGTCTGTCTGTCTGTCTGTCTGTCTGTCTGTCTGTCTGTCTGTCTGTCTGTCTGTCTGTCTGTCTGTCTGTCTGTCTGTCTGTCTGTCTGTCTGTCTGTCCTGTCTGTCTGTCTGTCTGTCTGTCTGTCTGTCTGTCTGTCTGTCTGTCTGTCTGTCTGTCTGTCTGTCTGTCTCGTCTGTCATTACATGGGAACTCTATGGTATTCAGACATTTTAAGGACATTTTTATTAAATAAATACATCTAGAGAAGGCAAATTATCTATGTAGAAAATATAGAGTAAATATAGACATTTTATCAAAGTTGCTATTGTTATCTTTATCTTGCTGAAACGCTATCTTAGCTGAGGGTAGACTGTTGATGTATGCTACAGCAGACACACGCTGTACATGGAAAGGAGAAATACTTTGCTTGTTTTTTCTGTTTGTTTTATTTACATGGTTTTACTGTACTTGTTTTTGAACCTACAAAAGAGACAAATGTTGAATCGGAAAAATGGTCGAGTGATTTTTTTTCTTCTTGTTCAACGTTGAACTGAATTATGGAATTGAATTATTGGCGCCACAACACAATAGATGTGGAACAAAACAAATGCCTTTCAGATGTAATTATCCAGTATATCCCAAGAGTGTCAACCACTGGTCAGTTTCTGGCCTTCTCTGGGCTTACAGTTTCAGCTACATTAATGCCATACAATCATCCACACAATCAGAGCCTCTCAAACTTCATCGCCGTAGCGACGGGTCATACACTGTAATTGTGGATGAAGTGAAATAATAGCCATACAGAACAGGACTGGAGAAGTTTGGACGTAAGATGTCCAGACACGGAATATGACGATCGTATAGGAGGACATTGTGGTGTGTCCGTGTCTCTCTTTTTCACTCCTCCGTCCCTGTTCACAGCCAAGGGAACCACGGACAATAGACCAGCCCAGATACAGAGCTCAGTCCTGGGTATGATAAGGGATGTGTCCCATTTATTATAGAAAGAGACACCATGGATAAAACAAAGCACTGTGATCACATTCTCTTCAATTGCAGTGTGGTGAAATGTAAATTATCTATCAGTCTACCAGTGACCCATTTCTTTCAGTAAAAGTACATGTGCTGTATGTAATGGCAAGCTATGAAACTACAAGGCAGCAATGTTGACTGAGGCTACTGCCTGTGAGGTGGGAGGAGCTGGCGTTTCTCAGAACTGAGTTTCCTGGTAAAGGATCTGCATATCACTGATGTCAAAGCACAGCTCTCATTTTCCCCTATTTTAGAAGTTAGACTTCACAGCAGACATTCAACACTGCAAAGATAAACACATGAAGGTGAATGGAGAAAGGTGTCGGTCCCCATCTGAGTCCTGCCTCATTAGCCCTGTTTATACCTGGTTCCAACCTGCTGCCTTTGTCCTGATATTGGTATCATTCTGATTGTGCCCACATTTTTAGAGAAGTGTAGACAATTAAAAGACGCATTGTGATCTGATTGTGATCAGATCTTATAAGTGTAAACAGACAAGATCAGGACAAGATCAGGATGAAGGTGGCATGTTAACAGCAGGTATAAACAGGGCTATTGTCACAGAAAGGAGTGGCATGCCGAGGAACAACGGTCTGGATGATAATCTGGATTATCTGCACAGTATTCACATCCAGATGGTTTCAGTGGGCAGAACATCATAACATCATACTCTGGAGAGGCTCCAGATAATGGAGAGAGATTAGGTTCTGAACAATATCATGGAACGGTACTGGATTCTGGACCACCACCACAGCTCAGCGCTGTTCTTCACAGCTTTTCTCTGTCCTTCGTGTACAGAGCAGGTCCTGTGTCATGTGCTCTTGTCTGAACTGAAGCCAGAGTCAGTCTCTTGCCATAATAACGGCAATCATCAAAGCCGCATCTGTCTGGAGACTCTTCTGGACTGTAATAAACGGTAACAAGCATACCATAATGAATGGTGAATTTTGTTCAATCAGCTATTGATTTGTTGGCTTCCCATCCATGTCCTTGTTTATTGGAAGGGGAGCCCGTTCTCATAATGTAGTTGGACAGCAATGTTGTTCTCACTACCACTGTAAGGTCCTTATGCCAGCTCTCCCCGTGTGGAAACGTTAGGTAAGCACAAACACACCTCTCCCATGTCTGAAGCCAGTGATGACAAAAGAAACTAGGAACCTTGCCAGACCTCTCCTCAAACCCCTGCAATGATATATTGATCTCTACCTGAATGCTTTGGAGTGACACCCGTTTCTTTTGCTGTGGTTGTCAGTCTGTCAGTCCCTGAGTCCTCCCTCTCTGTATCAACCCCACAGGGACACGGAGTCAGTTCAGTGTGTATGTCAAGTTATACAGTACATGTCAATATTTATTTTTTACCTTTATTTAACTAGGCAAGTCAGTAAAGAACAAATTCTTATTTTCAATGTTGGCCTAGGAATAGTGGGTTAACTGCCTTGTTCAGGGGCAGAACGACAGATTTTTACCTTGCAACCAAAAGGTTGCAAGTCCAACGCTCTAACCACTAGGCTACCTGCCGCCCCAATATCTGCGACTGCTTGGCTGCATTTAGACAGGCGGCCCAAATCTGATATTCTTTTTCACTAATTGGTCTTTTGACCAATCAGATCAGCTCTGACAAAATACCTGATGTAAAAATCTGATGTGATTGACCAAAAAAACAATTCATGGGAGAAGAAAAAAACAGAATTGGGCTGCCTGTGTAAATGCAGCCCTTGTGTTCCATTTAAAGCCAATGGTACATTACAAAACATGTACTACGATGTAGAAGATATTCTATGAGGGGACATGGCCAGTATTTATTGTAACACCTTTGTCACTATGTTCACAGTACATTTGATTACAATGATCTTTATGATGTACAATAGGAATTGTAAGGTGGAATAGAGAGTAAGATATTTTGATAAGCTATTGAGTCTTTGCTTTAAATGTTTGTTTTTTCCATCTGTATAGATAATGCCAGGTTGGATATGAATGACAGAGAAATAAATGGGAGAGAGAGAAATAGACAGAGGGAGAAGTTGGATAGGGAAATAAATCGATTAGATCTTTCACTTCCTGAGCATCACTTTGTATTTTATTGACCTTTAAGTGTCCGGCTATTGACTGGAACCAGACGACTTGTTAACATGTCCCGCTTTCTAATGTCAAAGGTGTTAGATCCTCCACACACACGCACGCACACACACACAGCATGTTGCTTTGCAGCATGATCAAATCATATTTAAAACATTGTTCAAAATGACATGTTGTGTGTTTACGTTCATTAGGTATTGTCCTACAGCAGATTATGTAAGCTCACCCTCTGTGTATTCAGGTGGAATGAGCTGCACCAACTGCTTTGGGGCCCGGTTAATGTTGATCTGTCACAGAGGATCAAAATCATTATTTCATAAAAACCATTTGACCTTTCTCTTGCCACCAAATCATGGCCATAAATTCATACCTCTCTTGTAAAGAGAAAGAAATCATCTCTTCTGTGACAGTTTTATCTTTGCAGCAGGCCACAGTAGCTGTAGCTTTCTGGAGGGATTTCATATCAAAAAGATCTGGCCTTATAACAGGGAACCTGTTTGGACATACTGACCTTGACTCTGGGTTGTATTGGTCCAGAGGCTGGGGTCAAACAGTTAGAATGGCCACATGGGGCACATCATCATGCCAAATCACGAGTCCATTGTTCAACCTGTGTGCTGGCCTCTCGCTATCCAAACCCTTAAATCACACACTACCTCTTGAAGACAGTGCTGGGAGGGAAATGATGCGATTAGAAGGTCACTATAGCAACTGCCAGGGTTGAGATAAATAATCTCCACTGTAAAAAGAAAGAGGGAGAAATCCCATTGGTCCTGCATGTCCCTGGGGGAGCCTAGCTAGATGCTCACCTGCAGCACTGAAGATGAATCTGTTGTTTCTTGCTATGACAGTAAAACAGTATTGGAGTAGACATAAAAGGACATTGCCTTGGTATTTTTTGTCTTAGTGTCATCCTTGGGGAAATGGTTTTGGCGGTAGTCTAGTTGAAGAGGTGCGTTCATAAATCACAACAGGGACAAGTCACAAGTCTACTGCTCCTCTCGCTCCCGCCGCAGTATTCACAGTGTGTATTTCAAGCCGTGTGGTAAATGTCACATTTAAACAGGAGATCAATATAGAGAGTGAGATGTTTTATTGTTCATTGCCCTCTGTTAAACGTAGATAAGAAAATGTATGAGAGTGTGGCGGGTTATATAGGGTCCTGAGGCTGTTTTGTGTTAAAGTTATTGTACCTTATGTACTGTGTAAGAAGACAATAAATGTGGATTGTAATACTATGGTAGTTTATAATGATCCATACATGTGACTCAGTAAATGCACAATTTCTTAGTAAAGAACATCATCAGCACACTGGCTCGTCATTAAAACAACCTGTTTGAAATGTAAAAACAACATTCTGCTTGTGCTCTGAAGGTGAGTATAGTATCAATTCAGAAACGTTCCACTTGAGGTTTTCTCATTAGCTTACATTAACCTTTCCAGTCAGCTGGTCCATGTGGAACTGTTGGCAGCTTCATTTGCTCTACATAAACATGTCTGACCTTGTCTCAGTGTATGTAGGGCAGAATTCTCATCACCACGGGAACCTATC
Organism: Salmo salar; assembly: GCF_965601325.2. Taxonomy (NCBI): domain Eukaryota; kingdom Metazoa; phylum Chordata; class Actinopteri; order Salmoniformes; family Salmonidae; genus Salmo; species Salmo salar. The sequence continues at coordinate 62,589,388 of NC_138293.1, read as the reverse complement.
TCTACTACAACACTGTTTCAACATAAAATGGCCACTTAAAATAGGGTTTTTTTTGTGCTTGAAATATTTAGATGTATAGTTCCAACGGTATAGAATAGATGTTTCAGCAATCTATTCCACAGAACCAATGCCATTCATTACTGGGGAGAGGAATCATACCTAACCTGACTGTTGTCAAAGTCAGGTTAAATATAGACAACAAAGAATCTCGCCTGAAGTATCTTACATCAAAGACAGAGATGAAGCCTTTATAATGGATTTGTACAGATGTACTCACAACAATTACCACTAAAGAACAAAAGGCCAATTGCACACAAGGTCCAACCGATATTTGACTTCCGCTTTTAACCCAACCCCTCCAAAAGACACACATACAGGGTTGTTGGAGAGGTGTGGGGGGCTGCCACACTGAGCAACCAGGGAGCTGTTGATGTGGGGGGGTTAAGGGTTTTGCTTATGGGCACAACAGAAGGAATCTAGGATTTGATACCAGAAACCCTCTAGTAGCCAGCTCATTTCCCGCCCGATTTTTCCCTGTCGGTCCCAGGATTTGAACTGGCAACCCTTCAGTTGCTGGCTCACCTCTCTAACCACTAGGCTACCTGCCCGTCCCCCAGGGAGCTGCTACACAGCAGTGAGAGAAAAGAAGTTGAATCATTGGTCATCCAAGCCGTTTTAAAATGTTGCCCTTTGAAAATGATGAGTTATTCTGTGACACTACTCTGACTCCTCTCTCCTTCTCCAAATTTCTGACACGGAGGCAGAGTTTGGAGGGATTTGAGCAAAGTTTAGATATCCCAGTAGATATTTATCCTAGCTCACAGGGATGATCTGTGGCGATGGCACCACAATCAGCAATGTAGGAATATTTTAAAAGACATTCAAATGTTTGTATTATGTTTAATTACTTCATAAATCATGCTAACCAAAGATATACACAGACTCAACTTAGATGCAGAGGGAATCTTTTAATTTGTTTACACAACATGCAAACGATTATCCAGTCTCCAGAACATTTTAAAAGATACATACTGTGCTTTATATTGCATCAGAGTATAAATGCCCCAATATTTATCATGAAAATAATATGCACTTCAATAATACAGACATAAAGACAGAGATGAACAATGTCAAAATATAACACAAATATAACGATCTGTGAATAGTCACAAAGCAAAAAACTACTCCAAACTAGGCCAAGGCATCTTTCTTGTTCAGTGACACACACATGAAATGTTGCACAATAACTATGGACCCTGACATGGCATTAAATGGCTTCAGTCAGTTAAATAATTTGAAAATGAAATACTTTTGCATTTCGTCTGACCAACATAGCTCAGTAACAAAGATCAAGGATACCCCATGGTTTTCAAGGACAGTAAGGAGTTTCTGATGAGGTACAGATAATTCAGCATGCTTAGGCTGTGGTCAAGAGCTCTTCAGGGCCTGTCCAGCAGGCAGGAAGCTCTTCAAACACCCTGTTCACCAAGAGACATCACATAAGACTGCTAGTCTGTCAGCCACAATTCAAATCTTTAGACAATAATGTAATTTTAAAATTCAAAGCGATCTCAAAAGGCAGTAACATTTCTGACATCGCTAAAAGAATAGAGGAATGTTTTTATAATTCTTCAAAATATGGATTTGTTTCATGTACTCTAACTTAAAATAAAATTCAGATCATCCATGCTAAAATAGTTGCCATATTTCATCTGAGTAGATGGCATGCCAGTAGTGTAACAAATCTCCTGATTAACTAACAGTAATATAGTCCCTTATGTATCCTCCATGATACAAACAACCCTCTTGATTTTCCATTTGATGTCAACATTTCCTTGTCGTCAAAGATCAGTCTAAATGGTCAAATATGAGTCTAAATATCAGTCGAAATATCCATGAAACCATTGGTTTCTGATTCAGTCGGTGTACATTCGTGCAGACATAAAATTGCCTGTATTTGTGATTGATTTTTAGCCTGTCTATTGCGTTTCTCCTCTCCTTCCCTCCCTTTCTCATTCTTCCCTCCCTCCCCCTTCTCCCTCAGCTATCGACATAGCCACTCCCCTTGTTCTTATTGCGGCTGAGGGGGAAGGATGATTTGCTCTGGGGCTGGGTCATCTTGCTGGCCAGGTGGACAAAAGGTTCGATGAGGGTCTTCCGGTCTGCCACAGACACCTCCCACAGACGCACCTTTTCTGTCTTGGCCCAGTGCTGGGCCACTTCCGAGTCCACTCTCCTCTGCTCCTGCATGTCCAGCTTGTTGCCCAGCACCACTATGTTCACCTGTGGACAGATCATCTCATCCATTTAGCACAGCCTCACATCACCTGGATATCAGCAAGTGGAGTGTGGTGTGTAGATAAGAACTTTAGGACAAGACACACCATAACGAATGTCGCCACGCGTAGTACATAACCTGCTGGCTGTTGACGTGCGGTGGTGATTCAACACGTAGAACCATCAGGAAATTAACAAAAAATAAAGGTGGCTGACGGTCTGCAGTCTGCCGTTCATCAGGACGGCCGTTCATCAGCAGGATCCGTTTTGTCCTGAAGTCTGCGCTGTTATTTAACTAGCCTACACGACACTGTGCTTCACAACTACCATTGAAATTGATGAAAGTCCTTACCTCTTTCTTATCACGGTAGCGGTCAATGTCTTTCTTGAGGGCCTCCATGCGTTTGAAGGACTCCTTACTGTCGATACTGTAGACCAGGACAAAACCGTCTGCAAAGGAGAAGTAGTGGCGAGGGAACTCCAGACCATCACGAAGACCCCGGGTGTCGTAGAAGCGCACTTGCTCTCGAGTGCCACGGTCCGTTTCTATGGAGCCAATATAGATATCCTCCAGGGTCTCCATGGGCTCTGAGCCTAGGGGGGAAAATGAGGAGAGCACTTTGGGATATCAAATGGGACCAGCGGATCTGTGTAGACAAAACATCAACGTTGTCCTTGATCTAGCTAGGTCTTACAAATTAATTACTTACCCGCAATATGATTGGCATACAGCAGTTGCTCCAGGACAGCAGTCTTGCCAACGGCAGCCAGACCACACACCACCACTTTACAACTCTTGCCCATGATGATGATCCGTCTCTTGGCAACTCTGTAATTGAATAACAAGTCAGATGACAGATGTCTCTGCAGCTAGCAAAACACACACACACACACACACACACACACACACACACACACACACACACACACACACACACACACACACACACACACACACACACACACACACACACACACACGTTTTTCTTACAAGTCATAGAGGTAGGACGCTTTCCCTCACGTAGCAGAACATGATACCGTAGCTAGCTAGCTAACGTTTGTTAGCTAGCTACATGCTAACGTTTAGCATGCATTTAGTTAGCTAACTATTCTATTTAACTGATATTGTCCGTTGTTATGTTCGTCCAGATAACAACTCAATGCAACATTTAATTTCCTTGCAATCTTTTTACCTTTAAAATGTAAATACAGCGCTCCCGTAAATTCCAGACACCACTACCCCAAAATACTTCCTGTTTACAATGCTTACGTAACGTCTTCCTCACTACTTTTAGTAACTGAGACCTCTAGCGTACGATGGTGGTAAAGACTTGTTTGAGCCACAGCCGCAGAGGATGGAAGACGTTAACATTTTCTATTTTAATAGAGCGAGCTAGTTCAATGTTACTCTATTTTTACTGACAAAATAGCCTGTCATGCATTGTTTTACCCTGGCTGGGGGTCTGTTTCTGCTTTCTTGCCAATGCCAACTCCTGGTGGGACAAAAACTATTGGGGGAAAACCCCTTTTAAAGTGAGACTTTACGGCCGATCTGCCAATTTCTGTCTAGCTTCCGAAGAGTTTGGGCTACACACTGTTATGAGAAAGGTGAGTCTCTCACGAACTCATACGTTTCTGTTGTTTTGATTTAGGACGTAAGCCTCACAACACTCGTCTGAAGGTTGCCCGGTACCAGTTAAAACAATTAATGTCAGTATATATGGAAGTAGTTTAGTGCCTAAAAAAAGTGGTTAAATATGTGTGTCATTTTTTTTATAAAAAGTTGCCTGATCTTTCTTATATCTTAAGGGTAGACAATTAAAAACAAACTTAATTTTGGCCTATGTTTTTCCATGTATAAATCTGTTATCCAATGTGTTTCTATGGGCTAATAGCAGTAAGGCCAAATTCGAGGTGTTATCAATTGATATTTTTTATACCTAAATTGGTCCTAAAATTCAAAATCAATATCTAAATGATCCTTGGTATGACCATCTTAAAACAATTAAATATGTTAGCTTAGTAGATGCTGAATGACCAAAAAGGTTTTGGGAAATACAGGACTAACTTTCAGTGATCGTCTTGTCTAGTTGTCAATCAACCCCCCCCCCCCCCCCCCCCCCCCCCCCCCCCCCCCCCCCTCTCTCTCTCTCTCTCTCTCAGTCCCAGCAAAATGGCGACGGTTGATGACTGCGATGTGACCATGGATCCTGAAATGGAAATACTCAGCGACGAGGAATTGGAGAGGTACGTTGCGGAAAATGTACAACAAATGTTACACATTAGATTTGAGTGTTCTCGTGCCATTGTCATGTTATTATAATCTTGGTCTGGCTAGTATTGGTTGGCCTTTGCTTTGTGTCACACGGGAATTAGGCCTTGCTAACCGGTTAGCCATTTCTTTTTTTGAAAAATCCCTACCAACAAAGATAAAGTTGACTTTATCTGTTGTGTTAATGTTACCTAACCAACAAAGTTAGTCACAGTTTTTGACAAAGTTTGCATCGTCGTGTGTTGTTATGGCTAGCTAACGTTAGCTTGCTATTGTACTAGCTAGTTGGCTAACTAACGTTAGCTAAGTAGCCGTTAGCTATGACGGTCGCAAAGCCTATGGTTAATGTTTTTGTTCTATATATTTTTTTAACCAAATGTGTTAAGCTAATTAGTTACTTAGCTAGCTAACATAACTGTTAGTATTGCTATGTACCCACGCACGACCCAGAAAAGTCCCCAAAATATTGCCCCACTCTGCCCACTGATTGTCCTCGCTGTGTGACGTTCTTCCAGAACATTCTCAGGTTTTGATGACCTGAACGTGACAGCTATAAATTAGGCTTTGCGTGGGGTAACTTACTATTGACTGACATGGTCTTCTTGGTATGCCTGAAGGGTGATCAATTTTTGTTTTACTGTGATGTTATCCGAGGTTGTCAACTAGGCCTAGCCAGATCCATATATTAATGACGCTGGGCCTAGCTAATATATTCCCACCACTAGTAATTATGTCTCAACTTTCCTCTTGGCAACAGTGGGGGCCACAAGTTCAACAACCAACCAATGTGTTATGATCAGGTGATATAGGGGTAACTGTCCTGTTTCCTCAAGAACATTACAAGGGAAAGGCATTGTCTTGGAAAATTGCCTTTATTTTCAGTTTCGATTCATTGTCAGCTTTCTTGCTCTAATTGTGATCTGAACTGAAGCATGGTGAAGATGTTGGGGCGGCAGGTAGCCTAGTGGTTAGTGTTGGGCCAGTAACCTAAAATTCGCTGGTTCGAATCCCTGAGCTGACAGGGTAAAAATCTGTCACTCTTGCAAATAAGAATTTGTTCTTAACTGCCTAGTTAAATAAATAAAGATTCCAAGGAAATGGCAGTTGCCCTCTCCCTGGCTTGTCTTGCCATGTGCTCCCTTGTGATCTGCCTCTGTATTTCCCACTGAGCTCAGATAGCTGCTCTGTTTGAGCTGTGGCCACTACCTCTAATTCCATTGGCTGAGACCCCTCACTGCCTGCTGGTATGGCTCTTTCTATGTTTAGATGATTTTGCGCAGCTCCTTACCCCCTCTCCCACCTGCACACCAAGGTTAACTCTTCCAGCATACATGTTTGGAAACAGTAGAATACACTGCGTGCACAATTATTAGGCAAATTGTATTCCTCTGGATTAATTTTATTGTTGAACAAACACAATGCTCTCAGTCAATCCAAAATGTTATTGAACCTCAAACCTGAATGTTTAACAAAGGAAAAGTGAGTTTTGTTTTTCTCAGGGAAATATAAGTGCACAATTGGGCAACTATTAGTGTGCACAATTATTAGGCAACTAAATTACAAAAATAATTTCTCAACTCGTTTATTCTCAATTTTTCGAGTAAGTGTAACACAAAATGACAATTATATACAATTTTTGGCCTTTCAAAAATATTCAGTGACCAATATAGCCACCCTTATTTTCAATAACTGGCATGAGCCTTCCATCCATGGAGTCTGTCAGTTTCTTGATCTGTTCACGATCAATTTTCGCTGAAGCAGCAACCACAGCCTCCCAAATGCTGTTCTAAAAGGTGTATTGTCTTCCATCACTGTAAATCTCATGTTTGAGAAGGGCCCACAAGTTCTCAATAGGATTTAAGTCAGGTGAGGAAGGGGGCCAGGTCATTATTCGGGCATCTTTGAGGCCCTTGCTGGCTAGCCAAGCAGTGGAGTACTTGGATGCATGTGATGGAGCATTGTCCTGCATAAAGATCATGGCCTTCTAGAATGCTGAGGACTTCTTCCTGTACCACTGTTTGATGAAAGAATCTTCCAGAAACTGGCAGTAGGTTTGGGAGTTGAGTTTCAGTCCATCTTCAACCCGAAAAGGTCCAACTACCTCATCCTCAATGATAGCAGCCCATACCAGTACCCCTCCTTCACCTTGCTGGCACCTGACTCAAAGTGGTGCCCTGTGTCCATTACTGATCCAGCCACGGGCCCATCCATTTGGTCCATCAAGAGTCACTTTCATTTCATCTGTCCATAAAACCTTTGAAAAATCTGTCTTCAGGTATTTCTTTGCCCAATCTTGACACTTCAACTTGTGAATCTTATTCAGTGGTGGTCTTGTTTCAGTCTTCTTGACCTTGGCCATGTCTCTGAGCACTTGACACCTTGTACTTCTGAACACTCCAGGTAGGTTGCAGTTCTGGATACGGTGGCACTGGACGATAATGGGTTCCTGGTAGTTTGAGGTTTAATTCTTCTCAAGTCTTTTTCAGTTAATTTGCGCCTTTTCTTCCCCATGCGTTTTTTGCGCCCCAGTTGACTATTCGCAACAAAACGTTTGAATGTCCGGTGGTCACACTTCAATAGTTTAGCTATTAAGAGTGTCGCATCCGTCTGAAAGGCATTAAACATTTTTGGCTTTTCAGTGTCAGTTACATTTCTTTTTTGGCCCATTTTTACCTGAGGTAATGAGGCTGCCTAATAATTATGCACACCTTGATATAAGGTGTTATTCACTTTTGCCACACCCTCCCTCATTACACAAATACATATCACCTGAAAATGATTAAATCCAATAAGCATTCAAGTTTATATGGTTTGGAGTTCGAAAATGTGAATAGAAGCAATGATAAGATCAGAATACTCACTTGCCTAATAATTGTGCACGCAGTGTAGTAGTGTTCAGGAAGCAATCTGATAGTCTATCATAGACCTAGATTAGCCCTGGTCTACAACCAGAGTGAATAATGATTTAAAGAAGATCTTTCATCCTAGTATTGTCCCTTGTCTGTGTTTTGCTTGTCAGCAGTTACGTATAATATGCAGTATCATGTAACATCCTACCTCCTTGCAGTCTGCGATACGGGCTAGGATGAAGTCATTGATTACTTGCCAATGCACCTCGAGGTTTTCCTCTAAGTCCCTTTTCACATTTACTTGGTCTATTTTGTCTCTGTGGATGATACAGTACGACCTGTTAGGGATGGGCATTTGACCTTTTTTGACCGAGTACTCACATTATTATGTTTTTGAGTACGCTAATCCTAACTGCTAAATTTGATCATTTACTATTCAGTCAATAAAATAAAGTGGCATTTATGATTTATTTATTGAATCTATAATACCAACTGGTTATATTATATCATGGAACCCTATCTATCAAAAGGTAGAAGCCTATGGCTGTGCAATGGCATAGCCTTGTTGTGTTTAATTTAGAAGACAATACGCTATTATTTCCCAAGCCCATATCACAGTCAAGACACCTATTTTATAGTAAAAAAAACAAAACATGATGTAATATAACAGAATAATGCGAAGTGATTTGCATCTCGCGTCTGGAACTGTTATTCTGTGACAATTTGAAACCGGGCTCATTTTTGGCTAGTTGAGAAAATTATTCATGGTTAGAAACCAAAGTATGTGTACTTTTAGTTTATTGTGCCTGTTCCTTGGAATTTTCTAAATGGATGAACAATTCTACATTGAACACTGCATGTGGATGAATTATGGCCAGGGCATCTGTTTGGTGAGTAGGCCTAGGTGTAATGATTCTGATAAAAAAAATATGCTCTGTCTTAATCAAACAAATGTTTTGGCATATTTTCAGTGTGGAACCTGTCTATCCACTTCTAATTGCAAAGTAGGGTCATCACTAACATTAGTTACCACAGCCACAAAGTCAAACCCTGCCAGTTTCCACAATTTTGCTCTGCAAAATCAGATTTTAAACCTAACCCTTAATCACAGTATTTTTAGGGAGTCGATCAGCTTTAATATGGCATAGATTGTAACTACCATGTAATTGTCTGCATCATTTCCAATCCCCCATATATTTTTGTAAGTATATCTTTTTAAAATATGTTTTACTTTTATTTTCTCCTAACCATACCACCCCTCCCCTAATTGGAGTAAACTAATGGATAACAACACACCGACTGCGTCGTTGAATTTTGGTACACCAGAATTACATTCATTTCCAATGAAAAGCTGCGTTTGCCTTGCTGCGTTGCACTGCGTTAGGTGTGGTGCATACCTTGGATTTATCTAACGTGGAACAAGCTCCCTCACGACACCAGGACAGCGGAATCAATCACCACCTTCCGGAGACACCTGAAACCCCACCTCTTTAAGGAATACCTGGGATAGGATTAAGTAATCCTTCTAACCCTCCCCCCCAAAAAATATATAGATGTACCATGTAAAGTGGTTGTTCCACTGGATATCATAAGGTGAATGCACCAATTTGTAAGTCGCTCTGGTTAAGAGCGTCTTCTAAATGACGTAAATGTATGCGTCAAACTGTATGCATAGACAGTTTGACAGAAATGGTAGCAGAAGGTGAATGTTGAACTTTTGTTGCACACATATCCAGATGATGCTGCGTACTATTTAGCATCTGACACTGTCGGTGTGTTTAAAGCGTTAGGCTTCTACTTCCAGCTTACACATACTATATACATTTTACGGAGATGTTGTATTTTACAACCGTTATCTTTTGTTTGTTTTTAATCACTTCCTTCAGCTACCCTCAACTCTATCTCTGAAGACCATCCATTGTTTATTTGCCATATATTTTTCAGCAGTGATGTTTCCCAGAAGTTCTGAACCTTTCTATTCTCAGTTTCTACAGATTGTAAGTTAAAAAAATTTTTTTACAAAAATTGCTAAAAGTATTATTGATCAATTGACTGACTTAAGTCACCCGGTAGTGCTATTTGCAGAGTTACCTCCGGGTAAATGTTGAAATTCTTCAGCCATTCCTGGACCTGTGACCAAAAACAATCTACGTGTGGACAGTACCAAAACAAATTATCTAATGACTCTGTCTTGTTGACGTGAAATCTGACGTGAAATATATATATGTGTATGTTGCAATACATTTTAATAAAACAATTCTAAGTTATGAATCCAACATCTTTTTGTGTATCATTTCATACACCATGTGCCATGGAATCGATACATCAAATCTTTTATTTTGCAATCTTGGGCCAAAAGACAAGTATCTTACTTTCCCCCTTCTACTTGCCTCTCCCATTTTTGCGGTAAGGCTGCAATTAGTTGGTAGTAATTTTAGGATGAGCGGACATTTCATTATTTTTGCTAGCTGCATGTGAGACAACTCCACCACTCCTATTTATGATATTATTTATATACATTTTAAACATTGTTTTGAATATATATATATATAACTGTATTTGTTCTGTCTTTTCTGGTGGATTAAACTGAAATTACGAACAACCTAAGGATTGTTTTTAAAATAGCAATATTTTGGAGTTCATTTAATTTTCAAATAACCAAAAGTGAGAATAAAGGGGAAAAGGCCATACTGTTCACGCTATGCCTAACCTTAAATTAAGACCAAATAGCTCATTTTTATTTATGAATTTTTACAATATAGCCAGTTTTGACTGTGGCTGTAGTAACTTGTTACAACCACAAAGTATCCTAAGTGGAAAATTATGCAATTATTTCAAAACGTGTGTGTGTGTAGAGGGAGCGGTCCGAATGCAATTGAGTTAGACCCGGAGGGGAAAGGGAATTTAGGCAGCAGAACTGTGTGATGCTTGGCTTGGTTTCTTTTTTGTTGTGTCCCGCAAATGCATGTGTACAAATGGAACACTAGAGTCAAAGCAAATGAATGTTGTCTTCAAGATAAAATTGACCAAATAGTTCTACAGTATTTGGAAAAAAATGTGATCTCTGGTTAAAGATGGAGTTTTGACATCAGTTTGAGTCCTCGATTAGTCATGCCCATCCCTACATCCTGTCATTATGCAGTTTTACTCAGAACTCTCTTGGGTAATGTCAACAAATGGCCTCATTCTCAAGTTCTTTCTGTCTTTTATTTCTCTGTGTCATCCAGGGAAGCGGAGAGCTTCAAGGAGCAAGGTAATGCCTACTACATCAAGAAGGATTACTCTGAAGCATTCAACTACTACACCAAGGCCATAGGTAAGAATTCTCAGGGATATCAACTGCAAAGAATATCCTCTTTATAGAGAGGGGGAACATCTATTCTTGTTAATGACGGTGAGTGATTAAAAAAAAAATGTCTATGTGTTCTCGACAGACATGTGTCCTAAGAATGCCAGTTACTATGGAAACCGGGCGGCCACGCTGATGATGCTGAGCCGGCACAGAGAGGCGCTGGAGGACTCCCAGCAGGCAGTGCGGCTTGACGACACTTTCATGAAGGTAGGGTCCACCACCAGGCGTAGCAAGCCTTGAATACCCAGCTAGCTCCTAGGCAGACAAGTTAGTCAGACTTTCCAGTTTGTCTCATCTCATAATACATTTGGCAGTTGGATGAGTACAACGGTTAAGGTAATGGAAAGATCTGAGTCATGGTTTGTGGGTGGGTCTCCTCCCTGCCTGTGTCAGTGTTCCTGCCTGTTAACTGTGAGTCAACTTTCCCACAGGGTCATCTACGGGAGGGGAAGTGCCACTTGTCCCTGGGCAACGCCATGGCAGCCAGGCGCTGTTTCCACAGGGTTCTAGAACTGGAGCCTGACAACAGCCAGGCACAGCAGGAGGTGGGTCAGACAGTCTGTCTGGCAGACTAGGTCATAACAGCAATGCATTGTAAAGGGCTAATTGCTCTACAGTAATTGAAATCCTTTGTTAATTGTGAGATATTCCGTGAGTTTTGCTTAGATTGAGGAAAACATCAGGCAGCGTAGAGGATTCCTTATATAAAAGCGTAAGTTTGAATTCTTGTTCAAGTTTGGATCTATTTTCAGGTAAAGAATGCAGATTCCGTCCTGGAGTATGAAAAGATGGCTGAAATAGGATTTGAAAAGCATGACTTCAGGATGGTAGGCTCTTGGCTGCATGTTGTCTTTTATCAAGCAAATTGTTAACTTTATTTGGGGGAATGGGCAGATTGGTGCTAGATTTGATAGGACAGTGTTTCTCTCGCTGGACTGTGCAGGTTGTGTTCTGTATGGACCGTGCCTTGGAGTCGGCCTCCGCCTGCCATCGGTTCAAGGTGCTGAAAGCAGAGTGTCTGGCCATGCTGGGACGTTACCCAGAGGCCCAGTCGGTAGCCAGGTAAACAAGACATTGTTGGAACCTGGAAAACCATTAAATAAAGGCAATTTCCCTAGCTGATACACACCATTGGAAATGTGTGTTGTCATGTAAGACTTGTTTCTTTGTCGTCCTCTCAGTGATATCCTGCGGATGGATGCTACTAATGGCGATGCCCTGTACGTCCGTGGTCTCTGTCTGTACTATGAGGACTGTATTGACAAGGCCGTCCAGTTCTTTGTCCAGGCCCTGCGCATGGCCCCTGACCATGAGAAGGCTCGCCTGGCCTGCAGAGTGAGTCCTCCATCCACCAGCCACCAGGACTCTAGCCCTGCAATTAGGCTCAACTAACCTGCCTAATAATTATGCTAATGTGGACAAATTGCCTCATCCTTACCTTTTGTAAGAGGTAGCCACAGAACACTATAACCAATTATTTCTCCACTACTGGCTTGCTGACACATTAAGTTTGCAGAGGTTGCTAAGTGCTCTCTCTTTTCCACACAGAATGCCAAAGCACTCAAAGCCAAGAAGGAGGATGGGAACAAGGCCTTCAAGGATGGGAACTATGATGCGGCCTACGAGCTGTACTCTGAGGCCCTGACTATAGACCCCAACAACATCAAAACCAATGCTAAGCTTTTCTGTAACAGGGGCACCGTGGGATCTAAGGTGAGGCTCAAACACACAGCACCAGGAGGAGAACCCCTCATCTGCCATACCATGTTGTCTTGTCTTATGCCATACCGTGTTGTCTTGTCTTATGCAGCCATGGTGTTTCTGCAATTTTGGTCCCCAGTTCACTTCGGCCTATTATTATTATTATTATTATTATTATTATTATTTTAGTCTTCATTGAAAGGCTCTCCGTTCGCTTGCAAAGGAGGTATTGCTGTTTTATATTACACCGTGGTTGTTTTGCCTTTTCAGCCAGGCAGCTGATATTTGATACATTTAGGTCCCTATAAAATGTGTGCATTTTTTGTTGTTGCCTGATTCCGTTTAGCGTTTTCCCAAATTCAGTTTTGTTTTTCCAGGGTTTGTTTTTGTTCTTCAGGTTTTCGCTCTCTAAATCACACTTTTTATATAACATCCTAATGTATTTATTATTGTCCACAACCATGCTTAAACCACATCAGGAGACCACTTTTGAGGTCTGTGAAAAATCTATGAAATTTTGATTTTTGGGTATACTTACCCTTTAATTCAACTGTGGACAAGCTAGGGACCTCTTTGGTCACAATGTTTCTGTAGCGCTCATGTGATTGCAGAGTTTGTAAAACAAATGGCCGCTGGATTGATAATCCATGATATCATTCTGTCAGGTAGGCAGGCATAGGCTACTTTGTGTGTTTTTAATATTTTAATTGTATGTTTTTGGGAAAGCCTTTCCATATACCAGAAGATGGTTGTCATGACATTAGCATCATCACTAATGGCTACACAAAGTTGTAGGCGCGCACACACAGGGGCATTCCTGAGCCATTGCCTCTTCAGAAAGTTACAGGAAAATATGAATCACTGATGCATGTCTTGTAATAATCTTGGACAAATTTAATGCATTTTATAATAAGTTCAATAATTTAGTTGATTTCCTACTAAGTAAAATACATTGAGTTGTTGAATTCTGTTTTAATATCTGAATTCCGTGATTCCATCCGAATTCTTTGCAAAACAGATTTTAAAGGGCCTTATACCTGTATAACTCTGCTCAAAATGTTTCCTGGCAGCATGTGTAGCTTGTTAGATTGTAAATCCTCCAGGAAGTCACTCATATGGACCATTGTAGCGCTACAGTACTGGCTGTGAGGTGGCCTTCTGCATGGGCACCTGCATACTCACTCTGTCGCTCACACGTGGGCACACACTCACACATACGTGCCACAAACCCTCACACACCTCTCATACAGTGAGGCCCCTCTTACTGTGTGTATTTTTAGCGGTGCTCTGCACTTTGCCTCATTTTCTTTATCTAGAACTAGGCCAGCATCTTTTCTTCTGCCGCACGCTTCTTTGCACATTTCCCAGTCCTCTTACTCTCTTATTTCAGTACATTTTTTGTAATTTTTTTTTCAAAGCTGAAAAAAATTGACCAGGCCATTGAAGACTGCACAAAGGCAGTTAAGCTGGATGAGACCTACATCAAGGCCTATTTACGGAGAGCACAGTGGTACGTCAATCTACCTTAGTTTCCTAGCAATATGTCCGTAGTGCTTATTATTAGAGTGCATGCAAGAATATGGATATTCATTTGATATGGTTATGATCCCTCAAGCTTGTTTCTATATCTGTGTTCAGTTACATGGACAAGGAGGAGTACGATGAGGCTGTGAGGGATTATGAGAAGGTCTACCAGACAGAGAAAACAAAAGGTATGTCTGTCTCATTGGTGTGACTCAACCACCCCTCTCTCCATCCCAGCCACCACGCTACCTCTCTGTCTGGGTCCTGTTGCTTCACACTCCTGTTTCCCCCCCACACCCTGTTATGACACAATGTCTCTGAGGGGTGGAATTACTGTATAGCTCCTCCTGCTGTTACGGTGCTCTAACTGCTCTTGGTTATTAATACTATCTTTGTCGTCTCACTCTTAACTCCTTTCCTTAGAACACAAGCACCTCCTGAAGAATGCACAGTTGGAGCTGAAGAAGAGCAAGCGAAAAGATTACTACAAGGTGCTAGGAGTGGACAAGGATGCCACAGAGGACGAGATCAAGAAGGCTTACCGTAAACGGGCCCTCATGCACCATCCAGGTAGCTAAGAGAGCCCATTTCTCAGTTCAACTATCCAGTCTATTTTACTAATATAAAAAAGCAATGTGTCAGACATATTTCAATGCAAAGGGGAAATAAAACATTGAACTTATTACCTTCTCTCATTTCCCCTGATTGACGGCCCTGGTTTGTCTCTCTCTCAGACCGTCACAGCTCGGCCAGTGCTGAGATTCAGAAGGAAGAGGAGAAGAAGTTTAAGGAGGTGGGCGAGGCGTTCACTGTGTTGTCTGACCCTAAGAAGAAATCCCGCTACGACAGTGGTCACGATCTGGAGGACGACACGGGCAACATGGGAGGTGAGGGCTGGAGATCAGCAGGGGGGAAGGGGCTGAAACTGCTGTGTCTGTTTGTGAAATTACCCCAGGCATCATTTCACACCTTAGAATAGAATGCCATTTTTTTTACTACGATGCTGGCTGCTCCTCTGCTCTGTTTCGTTAACAAAAACAATAACAAAGGCGCTGGGGTGAAAAGTGGCGCTCTCCCCCCCCCTTTAGGTATTTCAGCTTTAATAGGGACTAAATTACTTGATTTAAACACCAACTGGGTTCAGCCATTTGTATTTCAGAGCTGTAAACATTTGTTTACCACATTAATTTTACATGGTTAGTTTTGTGAGATTGTACTGGCTGCTTCCCTCAGCTGTGATGTTGATCCTCATAATGTGTTTCTGTCCCCAGCAGATTTTGATGCCAACAACATTTTCAAGGCATTCTTTGGTGGTGGAGGTGGCCAGGGCTATAGTTTCGAAGCGAATCAATGTATGTATACAAACAGCTGTAGGAAACAACAGTACTGTTTTTATGATTTAACAAATAATAAATTCACAATTCGGCCTATTTCAGATTCTGTTGAATAATTTACACTTTTGTTTTGTGTTGTAGCATCCGGACCAGGAAATTTTTTCTTCCAGTTTGGTTAATTGGAGGATCCTAGTACTTATACAGTAGCTCAATCATGGACTCTATTCAAATGGATTCACCCCCCCAACTCCACCCTCATTTTTAATTTGTCTGGCTGTTCCTCAGTTGGACTCTGTCATTACCTGAACGAATAATGCTGTCAAATCACATCATGCAACAAACGAATGACGCAAGGATCCATTGAAGACTAATACTATTTTGATATTTGGTTTAATTTTGTCAAACAATAAAAACATTGAAATTCAAATTTGTATAAAAAGAATGTTGGCCCAAAAAAGTATGAATCATAATGGAACTATTAAACGGGACTGTGCAGATATCTGGCCTTCTGAAGGCTCAGGCCAAGATGTGACTTCAAGATGGGGAAATCTGAGATGAACCTGGGGACCTACAAACCTCCTACATTTGACCTACTGTCCAAGCAGTATTCAAAGCATGCATATCTTGCCCAGTATTTAATGGTGAAAAATTCCATGGGAAACTGAACAACTTGCATGTTGTGTGGGCAGCCTACTTTATACCCAACAACCAAAAGATGACTTAGCAGCTGTGGATGATTGCTTAATGAAAGAAGTCTCCATTTCATCATGTTATATGAACAGTTAATTATTTTCCATAACAGCCTGGGGTAAATAGAGTTAAATCCATAAACTACTGCTTAAGTACAGTCAGAAGATGGCTGTGCTGGTGTACTATGCCAGGCCTGTTGCCATCTTGTGGTCAGCTTCCTCACCACAGGTTTTATGTTTGATGTTGCCATTCACCGGTTGCTACATTGTACATTTTACTGGAATGTAAAGTGTTTATTTGTGTTGATAGTTTGACTGTTTTCTTATTTTTTTTTTAAATGTATATTTATTGTAAATTGGCTGTCTCAGAGCCACTACCAGATGAGGATGCTCCTCTATTATGGAAAAGACTGAAAAAGGGCACCAACGAACAACATCCTTTTGGCACAAACTCAGGAAATGAATTTGGTTGTGCTTGCCATTTTATAAGATACTGTGTAGACATCTATATATTTAACTGGCTGTGTACCCTAGAATGCTGAACTTGAGCAACCACTCAGTCAACTAGTACAGTAAGTACCATCTCACTCACAGCACACATAATGCATACAGTCTATGATTGGGGTTATCTAGAACGTGTCTAGGCAAACTGTCAAATGAGTTAACATCTTATTTTGCCCATGCTGTTTAAAAGTATACCCTAGTATAATGTATAGGTTGTCTATGGGCTATGACCCTAGCAGTATTTAACTATTCAGGCCTGAGTTCCACTGCCCTGTGTAAATTATGCAGCTAATATAAAAAAGAGCTTATCATACAATTGCTATGACATTATGGATGGTAGAGGTTTTGATCTTATTTTTAAGATCTCGGTGCACTTTTAAGAGGAAGGCATCACCATCCTGGACTTGCTCTCATGAAGCCCTCAACAGTCTTGACTATGGAGTCTTTATCAAACAGCCATGTAAATAAAGTAGGCCTCTTGTTCCCCCCTTCACCCTTCAAATGTCCCTTTTGTCAATGTTTGTATTGCGTTTTTATTTTATTTTCGAGGTGTACCCCAAGCTCAAAGAAAGTGCTAAAAACGTAATATTTTGGGTTGCAAGACACTTTTTTTGTGGCGTTTTGGAGAGATGGCAGGTGGTGAATGAGTATAAAATCCTATGCATATTTAACTGTTCAAGGTTAGGGTTAGACAAAAGATTAACAGTGTGGTTAAGGTTAGGTTTAAAATCACGTTTTAAGAAGATACATTGTAGAAATAGGCTGGGTTTATGCCTTTGTGGATGTGGTAACTAGTGACGACATAGAATGACCCATCGAGAGACTTGTTAGGCTGGTTGCTAGGATACCACTGGGACTTTGTTGCAAAAATTGCAAACATGTCTGACAATGAAGGAGACCAAGGACCCAAAAGCACATTTTCTACTTACATGGCCGAGGGGGACCAGTTGTACCACAAAGGAGAGTATGTCAAAGCCATTGAAAGCTACTCTACGGTACGGCTTTAACTTTACTCTGTGTTGTTAACTAGCAGCTACAGTACTGTAGCTAGTAAAGTTAGCTAGCTAACGTTAGTGGGAGAGAGGATTGGCAGAAGTAGGAAGAGGGTGGAAGCAGGAATAGGTGCAGGGAGGACTATTGTGTTGCTTCGTTCGTAACCAAGTGCTAAATGGGAATTTACCACATACGACAAAAAAAAAAATCACTTGAACACCCCTCCAACTGGTAGCTAACAATTATACTAGTGGGAAACTCGTCAATCAGCCTGCCCACGGCTCTCATGTTATCTATTAAGGAAATATTCGTCAGTTGAATGCTACAAGTTATTATTTATAAAATACATTTATTAATATGGTTGTTAAACCATATGTTTTTACAAGCATGATCGCTGTACTTTTAGTATGTGGTTTATGCAGGTTGTTGGTCATTAGCCAATCAGCGTTTCTCAACGAGTTCAAAGCACGTGAACGCATCCAACTGGTATTTACAACTTCGCCATAGAGGACTGCATACATTAGCCTGGTCTCATAGACTAGACGTAACATAGTAAACGTAAATCCGTGACACTCAAATTTGACTTTAGGTTCGGTAAGGTTACTTAAGGGAGGGTGGATAGGCTTATAACGCGAACGTCTAGGAACCCGCTGGTTGCATGTTCAAACCTCAACACAGACAACTTGAGCATTTGAGCTAATTATGAACTTCAACTATTCACTACTTTTTAGCTACTTTGCAACTATTTAGCATGCTAATTAACCCTCCCCTTAACCCTTTAACCTAACTCCTAACTGTAACCCTAACCTAGCTAACATTAGCTACAACAAAGTTGCCCCTTGGCAACTTTGCAGTAATTTTTTTCTGTGTTATTTCTTACATTACTAGCCCAGAATTTATTTGTTTGTTATTACATACAGCCGGGAAGAGCTTTTGGATATCAGAGTGGCGGTAACACACCAGCATTACGACCAGGAATATTACTTTCCCGAATCGGATCCTTTGTTCGTACCCTCTAGGGCAATTTAACTGATTCCAGATGCTGATCCAAAACACCACTGGCGGAAAAGAGGTATTTGGAGTGGACTTCTAGTCCAACTCAGGAGGTGCACACACCACCCACTGATTACAAGGATGTTACTCACTAATGTTCAGTCTCTGGATAATCAAGTTGACAAGCTCAGGGCGAGGATTTCCTTCCAAAGAGACATCAGGGATTGTAACATACCCTGTTTCAAGGAAACATGGCTCTCTCAGGATACACTGAGTCCATACAGCCAGTTGGGTTCTCAGTTCATCGCACAGACAACAATAAATATCTCTCCGGGAATAAGGAGGGCTGGGGTGTATGTTTCATTATTAACTACTGATTGTGTGATTGTGATAACATATAGGAACTCAAGTCCTTTTGTTTACCCGACCTAGAATACCTCACAATCAAATGCCGACCGTATTACCTCCCTAGCCGCGTCCTCAGAGCATGCGCAGACCAGCTGTACCCAAGCAAGAAAACTGAACTGAACTAAATGACTATCTTACACTCACTTCTGTCATCATGAAGTGCTTTGAGAGACTAGTCAAGGATCATATCACTTCTACCTTACCTGACACCCTAGACCCACTTCAATTTGTTTACCGCCCAAATAGATCCACAGATCCACAGCCCTATCCCATCTGGACAAGAGGAATACCGATGTAAGAATGCTGTTCATTGACTATAGCTCAGCATTCAACACCATAGTACCCTCCAAGCTCATTATTAAGCTGGAGGCCCTGGGTCTGATCCCCGCCCTGTGCAACAGGGTCCTGGACTTCCTGACGGGCCGCCCCCAGGTAGTGAAGGTAGGAAACAACACCTCCACTTCGCTGATCCCCCACAAGGATGCGTGCTCAGCCCCCTCCTGTACCTCCTGTTCACCCATGACTGCGTGGCCACGCACGCCTCCAATCATCAAGTTTGCGGACGACACAACAGCAGTAGGCCTGATTACCAACAATGACGAGACAGCCTACAGGGAGGAGGTGAGGGCCCTGGGAGTGTGGTGTTGGAAAATAACCTCTCACTCAACATCTACAAAACAAAGGAGCTGATTGTGAACTTCAGGAAACAGCAGAAGGAGCACCCCTTTTCCACATCCTTGGCGTACACCACTGACAAACTGAAATGGTCCACCCACACAAAGACAGTGTGGTGAAGAAGGCACAACAGCACCTCTTCAACCACAGGAGGCTGAAGAAATTTGACTTGGCAGCGAAAACTCTCACAAACTTTTACAGATGCGCAATTGAGAGCATCCTGCCAGGCTATATCATCGCCTGTTATGGCAACTCCACCGCCCGCAACCGCAGGGCTCTCCAGAGGGTGGTGCAGTCTACCCAAGCATCACCGGGGGCAAACTACCTTCCCTCTGTGACACCTACAGCACCCGATGTCACAGTAAGGCCAAAAAGATCATCAAGGACAACAACCACCGAGCCACTGCCTGTTCACCCCGCTATCATCCAGAAGACGAGGTCAGTACAGGTGCATCAAAGCTGGGACCGAGAGACTGAAAAACAGCTTCTATCTCAAGGCCATCAGACTGCTAAACAGCAATCACTAGCACATTAGAGGCTGCAGCCCTATATACATAGACTTGAAATCATTGGCCACTTTAATAATGTAACACTAGTCACTTTAATAATGTTTACATATTTTATTACTCATCTCGTGTATATACTGCATTCTATTCTACTGTATCTTAGTCTATGCCGCTCTGACATTTATATATTCTTAATTCCTTTACTTTAGATTTGTGTGTATTGTGTATATTGTTGTGAAATTCTTAATGTTACTTGTTAGATATTACTGCACTGTTGGAGCTAGAAACACAAGCATTTCGCTACACCCTCAATAACAGCTGCTAAACACGTGTATGTGTTCAATAAAATTAGATTTGATTTCAACATATTGTTAAGGCTGCGTCAATTCAATTCAATTCTGGTATCAGAACAAAATTTAACACTAGGCTACTGAATATATTTTCAGCTGTTTTATTAATAGAATTAGTCAAGCAGAATAAATGGTAAATGCAATCTTCGTATATACGGGTTCACTGTAACACCTCGCAGGGCAAACAGAGAACTGAAAATGACATAAGTTCTTCATTAAATACTCTGACAGAGATAGTTCCCGCTCACTACTGGCCTGTCAGAGGGAGGATGAGCGTGGTTTAAACTTACTCATCCTATTGTTGGCGTGCAGGCTGGTCCCAGCCTCTAGACGCATCTTTGTTGCCAAGCATAGTTGTCTTCTAGCTTATCTTCGTGTGTGTACCCGAGAGTCAGACACCCAAGGACAGTGCCTGTTCTTGTGCCACAGCCATTCTCCCCTCTATCAGTTCCTCACATACACCTGTCCATGAGCGGCCCCACCACCAGGCATTGTGTGTGTGTGTGTGTCACGAGTCTACTCAGCCTACACTCCTACTAGCCAGCAACCCTCCAGTTAGTCATGTCTATTATATGTTGCTCAATCTATGTTAATACAATATAATGTAAATGGTAATGCATCACATCTAATAAGTGAAATAAAACCCAACAATATGTTTTGCCAATTCGTAACATATCATACCAAGTCGATGATGGACATCCACAAATTAATACATACCATTAGAAAACGTAACATATCACACTAAATATAGTGTCTTGGATTTACACCCCCCCATCGGTTCCTGAATGGACACCCCTCCCCTGCTTTACTAGCTGTAGACAGTGTCCATCGCCCCCAGCACACAGCAGGCGGGAGCAACATCATGTGCTAGCTAGCTTGCTAGTTAGCTAGCACACGGTGTGGCCCCTGTTTGCTGTGTACTGGAGAAAACCATTCCCGACAGGCGGGGGCAAAAGACACTGTCTACCAGTAGCCCCAACATCCCACCAGCACAGCTAGCTTGCTAGTTAGGTACACCACATGCTAGCTAGATAGCACACGGTGTCGCCCCCATCTCCCACCTGCTGTGTACGGGACTAGCTTGCTAAAATAACACACAGTGACCTTCGCTCCAGCCTGCCAAACACCTGTCCTCACCGTTGTTAACGTAACTGCGAGAAAACAGTGCCCTACAGGCAGTGACGAAGGACACTGTCTACTGGTGTATGGCCAGCTAGCCACCGTTGCCGCCCCTTCGTCTGTGGGGTTTATCGGCAGCTGGCATCCAACGGTATTGTGCGTTAACGCAACCTACTGTACTGGTGCACCACCCACCTTCCGTCTCCTAGCTTAAAAGTTGACCAATATAATTATAAAGAGGGGTTTCTGCAGATATAGGAATGTCCACATGCAGGAACGCCCCGAATTGCAGGCCGCAATTATCTTGGTCCCAACAGAGATTGTCTCGCGGAAGGAAAAAAAATCATGTAAAAAATTAGCTGCTTCAACTTCAGTGGCCTTCCTCTCCTAGTCCGGCATGCGAGTTCAAGTGCGCCTAGTATATGTGTGGTCTCATTGAAATGGAGTAGGCTGCCTATGCATGGTTTGAAAATCACGTGGCAGTTATCATTCCAAGGAAATGTACTTAAATAGGATTAGACTATAATTTAATACAGTGTGTGTAAATAAATATTGATAATGGAAAAAAGTGGAGGGCGCTCAACCAATGTGAGTCCAGGTGCAATCAAAATGTTTTATCATCATTGAAAAGCGCAATGGTGAGTGAGAGTTGTTCTTTCATTTTCAATAAATATTGATTACTGATTTATTTGTCTCAGCCTGCAGATCGTCCTCCTGAAAGGTAGGCTATATCCTATAAGCAAAACGTAGTACAAGAGAAAGTGCAAGTGTCCGCTGTCGTCATTCTTGCTGCTTCAAGTTCAGTAGCCATACATCAGGTGCTCATGTGGTCTCAATTTAGCAGAGTAGGCTTTAGCGGCATGGGCAGAGAAGCACAGGGCAGTTATCTTTCCAAGGAAATCTACTTCCTAAATGATTAGGTTATAGTTTACTACATTGTCTAGAAATAAATATTGATCACCCATATTAGTCTCCATCTATTTTTTTTTTTTTTTTTTAATCGTCCCACTCTTAAAAGGTAGGCTATAAAAATAGCTCAAGAGAAAGTGCAAGTCTCTCCAACTCTGCTCTCTTCAAACTACACTGAACAAAAATATAAATGCAACATGTAAAGTGTTGGTCCCATGTTTCATGAGCTGAAATAAAAAATCCCTGAAATGTTCCATACTCACAAAAGCTTATTTATTTCATATCAACAAGCTGATTAAACAGCATGATCATAACGCAGGTGCACCTTGTGCTGGGGACGATAAAAGGCCACTTTAAAATGTGCAGTTTTGTCACACAACACAATGCCACAGATGTATTCAAGTTTTGAGGGAGCGTGCAATTGGCTTGCTGACTGCAGGAATGTCCACCAGAGCTTTTGCCTTAGAATTGAATGTTAATTTCTCTACCATAAGCTGCCTCCAACGTCGATTTAGAGAATTTGGCAGTACGTCCAACCGGCCTCACAACCGCAAACCACATGTAACCACACCAGCCTAGGACCTCCACATCCAGCTAATTCACCTGTAAGATCGTCTGAGGGGGTGTGGGGAGGGTGCTAAGGAGTATTTCTGTCTGTAATAAAGCCCTTTTATGGGGAAAAACTCATTCTGATTGGCTGGACCTGGCTCACCAGTAGGTGGGCCTGGCTGCCAAGTGTGTGGGCCTATGCCCACCCATGGCTGCACCCCTTCCCAGTCATGTGAAATCCATAGATTAGGGTCTAATTTATTTATTTCAATTGACTGATTTCCTTATATGAACTGTAACTCAGTAAAATCTTAAAAATTGTTGCGATAGCGAGTCAGACAGAAAGCCAGCGTGTGCGGGCAGGTGCTGTATGACTCTACTTCATAATTGGTCAATTCCCATCTCCCACTTGGTTATGAACGCAGTATATATTTGCATCATGTTTCCATGATAGACGGAGGGCTACAAAATATTTTTGAAAGGTTGCAATCACCACCGTCTGAATTTTGTGAGCAGTAAATACGTCTCATACTGATGTATTTATCAATACAACTAGCTACTGCTACATGGGAATTATGTTTACAATACAGTGCATTCGGAAAGTATTCAGACCCCTTGACTTTTTCCACATTTTGTTACGTTACAGCCTTATTCTAAAATTGATTAAATTGTTTTTTTCCCTCATCAATCTACACACAGTACCCCATAATGACAAAGCAAAAAAAAAAATTATTTAAGCAAATTTATAAAGCTCTGTCAGGTTGGATGGGGAGCGTCGCTGCAAAGCTATTTTCAGGTCTCTCCAGAAATGTTAGACCGGGCTCTGACTGGGCCACTCAAGGACATTCAGAGACTTGTCCCGAAGCCACTCCTGCGCTGTCTTGCCTGTGTACTTAGGGTCGTTGTCCTGTTGGAAAGTGAACCGTCACCCCAGTCTGAGGTCCTGAGCGCTCTGGAGCAGGTTTTCATTTCATCTCTGTACTTTGCTCCGTTCGTCTTTCCCTCGATCCTGACTAGTCTCCCATTCCCTGCCACTGAAAAACATCCCCACAGCATGATGCTGCCACCACCATGCTTCACCGTAGGGATGGTGCCAGGTTTCCTCCAGACGAGACGCTTGGCATTCAGGCAAAAGAGTTCAATCTTGGTTTCATCAGACCAGAGAATCTTGTTTCTCATGGTCTGAGAGTCCCTTAGGTGCCTTTTGGCAAACTCCAAGCAGGCTGTAATGTGCCTTATACTGAGGAGTGGCTTCCATCTGGCCACTACCATAAAGGCCTGATTGGTGGAATTCTGCAGAAATTGTTGTCCTTCTGGAAGGTTCTCCCATTGCCACAGAGGAACTCTGGAGCTCTGTCAGAGTGACCATCAGTTCTTGTCACCTCCTTGACCAAGGCTCTTCCGATTGCTAAGGACAATTCCTTCGACCTCTTGGCTTGGTTTTTGCTCTGACATGCATTGTCAACTGTGGGACCTTATAGAGAAAGGTGTGTGCCTTTCCAAACCATGTCTAAACGATTGAATTTACCACAGGTGGACTCCAAGTTGTAGAAACATCTCAAGGATGATCAATGGAAACAGGATGAACTTGAGCTCAATTTCAAAGTCTGATAAGTATGTGGGTCTGAATTGTTCTGTAAATAAGGTATTTCTGTTTTTTATTTTTAATAAATATATATCAATTTCTAAAAACCGGTTTTCGCTGTGTCATTATGAGGTATTCTGTGTTGATTGATTAAAAAATACAATTTTATCAATTTTAGAATAAGGCTGTAACGTAACAAAATGTGGAAAAAGTCAAAGGGTCTGAATACTTTCCAAATGTACTGTGTATTAGCAAATTCTTTAGCTACCATTTGTGTTTTTTGTAATTAAAATTCACAGGAGAATGTCACAAGCAGTTCACATTTGCTTAGCATAAGCAAGATATCCCCATAATGGGGATATCATGGGGATATCTTGTTTGTGGTAAGCAAATGTAAACTGATGGGCCATCAGTACGGAATAGGCTAGACTAGAATGGTATAGAACAGAATAACATTGAATAGAATAGAGAAGGATTAGCCGGTGTGTTCATCATTTGTCTTTCATTTAAAAATGAATACTGGATATTTTATATACTCTGGCTGTAATACAAAAAAGGATCTTCCCTGGAGGCACATTAACTTGTGGTGAGTTGCTTGTATACCACTTGTCCAGTAGGCACTCAACGGTCTTACAATACATATCTATTATTCATTAGTGAGACAAAATTATAGACTGACATCTCGTGAACTGTTGAGCAACTGCAGTGTTGCCGATAGACTGAAATGTCGACTGAATAAGGTTAAACCGCATGTTTTCATTTGTGTTGAAATTTGAATCATTAACTGTTTTTGATTATTTTAATCAAGACAAATAATGGTTTCATTATTTGTGTGCTGTGTGTGTGCGTTCTAGACAGGTCTCCGCGCCTCTCGAACACTCTGGAAAGACGAGAACTTTCTTTTCCTGCGCGTGCAATGCATGCGCCTCGCAGGTGCGTCATTGCGCAGGAATGCTGCGCTCTCATTGGGCAATGTAGTCAGAGCGTTCGAGAAATGTCTAGAAATCATAAGTACATTTTTTTTAGGCAATGGGGATGGTATATATTCTGGTGAAGTAACGTTAAATTCAGATTCAAACATCGACTCAACGAGAATACTAAAGGGAAAAGAGAAGACCACGCTCGAAAGACCTCTACATTCATAAACTGTAAGTAAAGGGAAACTAATTCAGTACCCTATTTTCATAATGGCTGTGACAGTTATAAAATTGATAGAAATAGAAAATGACGCTATGTTGGTTGTGTCGACATAGCCGATTTAGCTATAACATTATGCCACAATATTTGGTTAACTAATAAAGAAATAATATTATAAAGATATAATGGTCATCCATTTATTATCTTATTTCATTGTTCAGACTATGCCTAAATTCTTTTTTGTTGTAGCATATTATAATTAGTTATTTCTTCGTTTTTAAGAACATCTGCTCTAATTCTGTGACGATAATACAATATTATTCAGGAGTGTTCATAGAAAAAAATGTAGGCCTGTTGTGAAAAGAGTTTCTCTGTAGTAGATTAGCAGAAATGATTGTGTCTACCATTGTCTTTGTTAAACCCCACTGAATATGTGCCTGGCCAGTATTAGTGTATAACACTAATATATAACACAAACATTGACAACAGTGTTGTTATCATACCTGGGTTCAAATGCATATTATTGTTTTTTAAGGACTTTCAAATACCAGTACATTTTGAAATATAAATAGTTGAATATTGGAATGTGTTTGGAAATACATTTGGAAAGTATTGGCATGTATTTGAAAATACTCAAATACACAGACAAGTGTATTTTAAAATAGAAATATTTCATGCATTTGAACCCAGAATTGTTTGTTCCTAGGTGTATTTGAAATGTATTTGAAAATAGTTTCAAATAGTATTTATATGAAATTATTAGAAAATACTTTCAAATACTTTAAATAGAAGTTGCCGCATTATCTGAAAATATTCAAATACACAGAAAATAAGAATTACAAATACTTAAGTACGCATGTATTTGAACCCAGGTCTGGTTGTTATTCCAGTATATTTAGGATAACATCTCTGTTGGTGGAGATTGACATTACTTGCATCTAGATTTTCGTAGAATAATATCAATTTCTAAAATATTTCATTATTTTGTAGGCAACTAACTCCAAACCATCAAGATGTCATCAGCTAAAGGCCTGTCTATCGGCATTGACCTGGGCACCACCTACTCCTGTGTGGGGGTGTTCCAGCACGGCAAAGTGGAGATCATCGCCAACGACCAGGGCAACAGGACCACGCCCAGCTATGTGGCCTTCACAGACACTGAGAGACTCATCGGAGATGCAGCAAAGAACCAGGTGGCTATGAACCCCAACAACACCGTTTTCGACGCCAAACGCCTGATTGGCCGAAAGTTCAACGATCAGGTCGTGCAAGCTGACATGAAGCACTGGCCCTTCAAGGTGGTCAGCGACGGAGGAAAGCCTAAAGTTCAGGTAGATTACAAAGGTGAGAACAAATCCTTCAACCCAGAAGAGATCTCCTCCATGGTCCTGGTGAAGATGAGGGAGATCGCTGAGGCTTACCTGGGCCAGAAGGTGTCGAATGCAGTCATCACAGTCCCTGCCTACTTCAACGATTCACAGAGACAGGCCACTAAGGACGCTGGAGTGATCGCTGGGCTGAATGTGCTGAGGATCATCAACGAGCCCACGGCTGCAGCCATTGCTTACGGTATGGACAAAGGCAAGTCCAAGGAACGCAACGTCCTGATTTTTGACCTGGGTGGGGGCACCTTTGACGTGTCCATCCTGACCATCGAGGATGGGATCTTTGAGGTGAAGGCCACGGCTGGAGACACTCACCTGGGCGGGGAGGACTTTGACAACCGCCTGGTCAGTCACTTTGTGGAGGAGTTCAAGAGGAAACACAAGAAGGACATCAGCCAGAACAAGCGGGCTCTGAGGAGACTGAGGACAGCCTGCGAGAGGGCCAAGAGAACGCTGTCCTCCAGCTCCCAGGCCAGCATTGAGATTGACTCCCTCTTTGAGGGCATCGACTTCTACACCTCCATCACCAGGGCTCGTTTTGAGGAGATGTGTTCTGACCTCTTCAGGGGAACACTGGAGCCTGTGGAGAAAGCCCTCAGGGATGCCAAGATGGACAAGGCCCAAATCCACGATGTCGTCCTGGTCGGAGGCTCCACCCGGATCCCCAAGGTCCAGAAGCTCCTGCAGGACTTTTTCAACGGCCGAGAGCTAAACAAGAGCATCAACCCAGACGAGGCGGTGGCCTACGGCGCTGCCATCCAGGCGGCCATCTTATCTGGCGACAAGTCTGAGAACGTCCAGGACCTGCTGCTGCTGGATGTGGCTCCCCTGTCCCTGGGCATCGAAACCGCTGGAGGTGTCATGACCGCCCTGATCAAACGCAACACCACCATCCCATCCAAACAGACCCAGACCTTTACCACTTACTCCGACAACCAGCCCGGGGTCATGATCCAGGTCTACGAGGGAGAGAGAGCCATGACCAAGGACAACAACCTCCTGGGGAAGTTTGAGCTCTCTGGGATCCCCCCTTCCCCACGAGGAGTCCCTCAGATCGAGGTGACCTTTGACATCGACGCCAATGGTATTCTGAACGTATCAGCGGTGGACAAGAGCACGGGCAAAGAGAACAAGATCACCATCACCAACGACAAGGGCCGGCTCAGCAAAGAAGATATTGAGAGGATGGTGCAGGACGCTGACAAATACAAAGCTGAGGATGACGCACAGAGGGAGAAGATGGCAGCCAAGAACTCCCTGGAGTCATACGCCTTCAATATGAAGAGCAGCGTGGAGGACGACAACATGAAAGGCAAGATCAGCGAGGAGGACAAAAAGAAAGTAGTGGACAGGTGCGACCAGACTATTTCCTGGTTGGAGAGCAACCAGCTAGGCGACAAAGAGGAGTATGAGCATCAGTTAAAGGAGCTGGAGAAAGTATGCCAGCCTATCATTACCAAGCTGTACCAGCAGGGAGGGATGCCCACAGGTTGCTGTGGAGATGAGGCACGGACCAGCTCTGGTGTCAGCTCCCAAGGCC
Source organism: Salmo salar (assembly GCF_965601325.2). Classification (NCBI taxonomy): domain Eukaryota; kingdom Metazoa; phylum Chordata; class Actinopteri; order Salmoniformes; family Salmonidae; genus Salmo; species Salmo salar. Next base: position 62,560,737 of record NC_138293.1, on the reverse strand, counting down.
CAACCATTGAAGAGATTGACTAAAGTGAGGGACTTGTATAAAGGACTTTTCAAAATGTATAAGTATCACTGCATACAATTTGCTATTCAGGAAATACTTTGTACTTATACTTATTTCTACTGGTTAAAATGTTAATGCATTTTTATGGCTCAGTGCTATTTAGGAAGTGCTATATATTTATTGGTTGTACTGTAAAGATGACAATATATAAACATACTGAAAGATTTTTAAAAAACACACTGATGTAAATCTGTTGTTTCATACCATATTTCATTGCTGGACATTGCAAATAAAATGTATTGAAACAAGTTTCTAGGTCTGTTGGCTGTTTCCTTGAATTCCTTCTCATCATAACACATTCAGTATTCACATTTATATAATATTTCTTACACAATATCATGAAATATTGTAAACAAACTTTGATAGATGGCTAAACCACCAGAGATTGGAGAACAGGTGAAGACACTCTTTATTATCTGATAACATCTGATACAATCACTACGGTCCTTCTTGGAAAAAGAGGCACAAATACATTTCTGGCACATATTTTAAAAAACTATTACAGGTCACAATTTTCTTTACTTTGTGCTTATTGATGTTAAGCAAAGAGAACCAAATACTGTATAGTTAATTGATTTTGAAGTATTTAAAGTGGAACTGACAGCATTTTAACTACTTTGCAGATATGAAACAAATGGACAATCATAATATTAGTAAAACATCAAATTCCCAGTTTATGCTTCAAAACCAACTTTATAAGAGGTTTTAAAAATATGTTCTATTTGTCTCAAAATTCCATGAAGTAAAGTAAGGCATTTTTGGGAGAATAGATGGATGCAGTTCAATGCATGATTAATATAATTCACCAATACATTTCTTGGTAGTCCAAAGAATTTTGCTATCAGGTTGTAAATTACAGCTGGCCTGGTACATTGTTTGCTGCTACCATTCATTCGGGATACACCGTTTCAGTTTCAATAACTTAATATTTTGAACAAAAACAGACGACTTTAACTAATGCTGGGAATGTCAATGCAATGAAACTATAAGGTGTTCACCCATAAAATGTATGTTTCATTCAATGAAAAACATGTTTTAAGTTTAAATTTGTTATGTGGCGTGTGTGTTTCTATACAATCATTCAAATTCGTTTCCAGCACCAATTAGCTGTTATGAGCGTTTTGGCTAGCTATTGTCCAATTTAATTTCTCATCAAGGTGTGAACTGCAACCCACGTCCATTACTACTTTAAGCCCAGTATTCTAAAAATGAAAACACAGCATCTACAGTACTTTTTTATCAACATCTTTGGGTTTTGTTAATAAAATATATTATAATTCGATTTTAAAAAGACTTTCAAAATGCAGATGTTTATTAGGTTACTGTACAGCAGCTGTTACCAAACTAGGGGTCGGGACCAAAGCTCCCACTGGATATCTGACACCTAACTTGACATTGTCTGGTAAAGACTCTGCATCAAAACTCAGCAGGACAGACAGTATCTTCTCTGTTTCACCACACTCTCCACCGGGTCTGCGTCACACCAAGCGGCAGGCGTCACAGACACCGGGAATCTTCAATTTCAATTGGTTCTCAACATTTAACACCACCCCAGTTATCACTCCTTTCAACAGCGCTCAGCTCCAGAGAGCATAGCAAATCAAAGTTCTTGTCCCAAGACGTGTGGTATCTTGAATTTTCCCGCCATGTGGCGTCGACTCAAGAAACTCTTAACAGTCGCCATTACACTTCACCTTCTTCGATATGATGATGGTCCGCAAACAAACGTTTAAAGTGTACCTACTGTGCTGGAATGTACGATCAATCATGATCTGTCCCTATTCTGTACGACCATGAACATAAAATTCAAAACCAAATAAATCCCTAACTTCTACCACACCCTCCACCCTACCCCAAAAAAACTCTCCCCAACCCCATTAAACTTTATCTATATCCTGCTGAAACACTCCACCTTTAGGATTGTTCAGCATGTCAACAACCATTTCAACAGTAACATCTGTTACCTCCAATATCTCTTTTGCCATCTCCACAATAACCTCCAACCTGGCATTTCTGCTTTCCACAACCCGAGTTGTATTGTTAACCTCACCAATAAAAGCTATGAAGTCAACTAAATTCAGTAGGTAGGTCCACTTATGTAGGTCCATAGTAGGTCCACTTAGGTAGTTCCACAGTAGGTCCACTTAACTACAGGTACATCCATGTGAGGTCTATCAGTCCTCACTGTAGTTCTACCAATCTGTTTTATGGCCTCTGCATATGATACATCATGACTGATCCTATATCTCTGAGCCACTTTAGCCTCTCTCTGTACCTGGCATCCACCAAATGCTGCACTGTGTTCACCCCCACAATTACAGCACTTAACCTTCACATTTCTTCTACATTCACCGTAGTCATGTGCCCCTCCACACTTGGCACATATTTTCTTTCCTTTACACTGAGCAGCTACATGTCCTATTATTTGGCATTTAAAACACCACAGTGCATATGGGACAAATTCTCTAAGATTGAAACTATCTGTACTTTTCCCAGCAAGACTTTGTCAAACCTCAGCATCACTGATAAGCCTCTGTCCTACTGATCAACCTTAAAGCCTAAATCACTCAGCCTCCCTTTGCATTTTCTTTACTTTCATCTGTTGACGTAGATATTGGGACCCCAGTGATGACTCCCCTCAATCTAGCATAATCACCAGGGACATGGCTTTTAATCTTCTTCCCATTAAGGTTTTCCATTTTCAGAATCTTCTCTTGCTGAGCCTGGCTACCACACAATATTAACAATATACAATTTCCGATGAACCGAGCTAATTTCACTTCAGCTACCTCTTTCTCTACGGCATTAGTTAGTCGGATAGGGTGTAAGTGAGGCCCTGTGGTCTCATCAAACATTATCACCACTTTCCACTCCAACACATCATTAATCTTGCTTCCTTGGCACTCTTTATGCTTTTCATGATCTCTCTTCTTCCTATGTTTTTCCACTAAAGGCCATTCCCATCCTTGACTCTCATCCTCCCACTCCACACCATCAGAACTGACACCCATATTGTTTGCATTCCAGCACAGCTGTTGCTTCACCAACTTTTTCTCCATTTCCGACCTCTCGCCCCTTCGTCCAAAATCTTTGCCATGCTTCACCTGCCCCACCGCCATTACACCTCGCGGCCATCCTCCCCCATTTACATGTTTTATTTGGATGGGCAAGGAGTTATGGTAGGGCGGACAGGCCCCCTAAGGCCCGCCCATAATGCTGACCCAGGTTTAAAGTTGAGAGATATCATTCACGCAAGGTAATGAGACAGGGTGTGTAAGTATGCCTCCCGGATAATATGCTAAAGTTGGCCTCATGTAAAAAAAGACCAAGGACATCCAAAATCCATCAGATTAACTGTTTTTAATGAAGCCAGCAATGCAAATAATTAATGTCAGTGATAGACAGTATACAGGTATTATTGCATGTTGACCTACCAATCGTAGTGAAATTAAATCTACTCATGATCAGTTTCATATATTTCATAGTATATTGTCTTGATAGCGGCATTGACGTTGTTGGTTGGCTAGCAAGCAAAATGTGACATTAGTTTACACACTGTTCCCATTTGGGAAAACTGGTCCACCCACTTGGTAGCTAGCAGTGGAGGCTGGTGGGAGGAGCTATAGGAGGACAGGCTCTGTGTAATGGCTGGATTGGAATAAGTGGAATAGAGTCAAACGTGGTTTCCATATGTTTGATGTGTTTGATACCGTTTCATTTATTCCATTCCAGCCATTACAATGAGCCCATCCTCCTATAGCTCCTCCCACCAGCCTCCACTGGTAGCTAGCTATCGTTAGTTCAAATACAGCAAAATGATGTACTGATATGAAAGTGCAATTGTAAACCCAAGGGTTGCACATTTTGTTGTTTGCCCTAGCGCTACATAGCTGATTCAAATAATGAAAGCTTGATGATGAGTTGATTATTTGAATCAGCTGTGTAGTGCTAGGGCAAAAACCAATACGTGCACCCCTTGGGTCCCGAGGGTCAAGTCTGGCTGAAATGTATGAAAGAGGTCCCAGGGGGAGGGTTCTCAGTTGAACGTTGACGCTCATCAGACAGTCTTTGCACTTTGAAACCCACGCCCACCATGATGTATAGCACCGCCCACTGGGAGAAATGGCGTGAAAAGAGTGGGCGTGTTTGAGTGGTAAGGCTAAAGCAACAGACTGGGGAGGTATATCTCACACAGCCAAAAGTCGGACACTAATGTGGTTTTCCAACAGCAAGGCTCAGATCAACATGGCAGTGTTGCCATTGTTTATAAAATGTTTTCATTATAACCACAAACGGAAATCATACGTGTGTACATTGTACAATCAATTAGTGAGAGAGCGCCTCAAACATCACATTCACATCATGGCACAGTTGGTTCCTGTTTCAGTCATGTCTTTGGTCACGTAAAAAAAACGAATGATTGGTTGGCAATAGAGCCTCCCACAATGCAAGAGATGGATGCAGGATGAAGTTATGAAAAGAAACTTGCAGTTGACTGCAGTCAAAATGTCATGACCTTAGATCACATGATTTTTGTAATGCTGTTGACATGTAGGCGCAAGTCGGACAATTATTATCCCCATAATGCAACACACTTTGAAAAGCTGACAAAAGTGATCCGCTCGAACTTGCCCAGTGTGGCCCCTCTTGAGGACTTTTTACATTTCTCCCAGTGGACTGAACAGCACAGGTTAACAATGCAGTGTGTGCATGCTCGGTTGCTCGTTTATTGACTGAGTGGCGTGACGAAAGTTGCATTACCGCCCCCTGCTGTGGAGTTTGTGTAATGGGTGATCTGATTAAATCTTGGGTGTCCAGGAAGGGACTAGTAGGAAAGATGATATCTGTGGGGTAGCTCTAATGATAGCTAAACAATAAACATTTAGCCACTTATAGCTAGCTATTTAGCTATGACCATATAATCAATTTGCTGTGGTTGAATACAATCTCTGTGTATGTGCATTTAGACAATTTCTTCTGTTACTCAGCTGTCAATCGAAAACGTATGTACTGGTTGCCAAGTCGTTTGGGCTGTCTCCCCAGTCAGTGGCTGGTGGCTTTTTTGCTACTCAAGTCTACACTACAAGTTTGTATTTGTAGCTAATGACAGTTCATACATTTCTTTCAGGCATTGATTCTTCAGCCAGATGACAAAAATTGTCTGGTTGCCAGATCCAAATGTTATGTAAAGATGGGAGATTCTGATAATGCATTGAGGGACGCAGAGGCCTCGCTCAAGGAGGACAAAGAATTCTTCAAGGTGCAATTTAAACATTTGGCATCATTATATAGCCCTGTTCTATTTTCAGCCTTTGGCTTTATTGTGTAGCAGTCATTGTATTATCTCTCAGCCAGTGTATGCCATTATTGAGGGAAGCTTTGTATTGTCTGCTTTGTTTGGAACGGAACAGATGTATCCCCCTGTTGGCCAGCTACTGTACTGAAATTCAACGTTTTTTTATTTTCAATGACCACTAGGGCTCCCTGTTGTTTCTGATTTGTCATCATTTCCCAAGCAAAATCCATTGATTTATTTGTATTCCTCATGTTCCAGGGTTTGTATCAGAAAGCGGAAGCTTTATACACCATGGGAGACTTTGAGTTTGCCCTGGTGTTTTACCACAGGGGGCACAAACTGCGGCCAGAGCTGCAGGAATTTAGACTGGGAATCCAGAAGGCCCAGGAGGCTATCGACAACTCTGTGGGCAGTAAGTACTGGGTCCAAATATTTTTGTAAAACATCAACAGATTGTTCTCATAATGCAGTTTTTGTAAGTTTTGCATATGGTTTTCTAAATCTCTTATCTTTCCACCACCTCAGGCCCCTCATCTGTGAAACTGGAAAACAAGGGGGACCTGTCCTTCTTCCACAAGGCAGATGAGGTGAGTCAATGGTAAAGCCTTGAGACGATGAGCTGCATCTTTTTCATAATTCCTCCCACCTCTGCATGTATGTCATCCTCATGATGAGTTCTTTGTGTGGGATTGGTTGGCAGGTGAAGAAGGGACGGCCAAAGGGGCTGATTCACCCCCTGAGAAGGGAAATGAGGCAGCAGAACAAGAAGACGCCTAAGAGTGAGAAGACAGCCAAGCAGCTTCTGGGAGAGCTCTACAGCGATAAGGAGTACCTAGAGAAGCTACTGAAAGATGAAGGTAGCGCAGCCAAAAATCTTTTACTTAGCATGTTCCTGTATTTTCACTCTTTCGTTTGAGTTTCAGTACACAATCAATACACTGTCACACTTGGGAAGATAGTCTTTTATCACGTACCGTATCTGGAGAATTGACCACTACGTGTCCTTTGATTTCCCTTACACAATCATTATTATCAGCATGAATTACAGAGCCCAGTGTGTGGTAAAGGGCAAATATTCCATTAAAGTCAAAGTCATAAATGGCCTCCAGACTTGGTGAAAGGTAAGATGCGGGGTGGGGAGAGACTGCAGGACCTCATCCTCAACTGCATCACCTATCTGGACACTCGCACTGAGTTCTGGCGCCAGCAGAAGCCCATCTATGCACGGGAGAGAGACCGCAAGCTCATGCAGCAGAAGTGGAACAAGACCCGGCAGAACCCTCCCTCTGATCCCACCCGTTTTGTACTCAAGAGCCTGGAAGAGATTGATGCAGGTAAGACAGAACAGACCCAAGGATGAATATGGTAGTTTGATGCTTATCAATACATCCTGGTCAATGGTAAACAATTCCCCCCCCCCCCCCCCTTTAAGCTTTGACTGCAGGCAATGCAGAGAGCAGCCTGAAGAAAGCTCAGGAGGTCCTGAAGTCAGTTCAATGCTGGTCAGAGGAGGTGGTTCCCAATAAGAAAGAGGTGCTGGGGAACCTTCACAGCTGCATTGGAAATGCCCTGATTGACCTGGGGAAAATGGACAGAGCATTAGACAACCATCAGAAGGACTTGGACCTGGCCAGACAATGGTGAGTGCTGTGGAGTGGACACTTAATTTCAGTCTGAAAGGTACACTCAACTGCGCATTTATTTTGATAGTGAGGCTAAAACGTTTAATTTGGCTCTATACGCCAGGATTTTGGAGATCAAATGCTAACTTCCCCTCTTATTGGTAATGTTGAGAGGTTAGCATGTATTGGGGGCATGATCTTTGTGCATCTTTCTCACTCATCTTTATACATGATTATCCTTAATCATGATAGCATCCACATTAATGTAGAAGTGTTCAGAAATGTTGTTCTTATTTACAATCAAAGGGATTCCAAAATGACACAATACATTATTTACCATTCATTTCTTTTGGGCACAACATAATCCAAAACACAATCAAAACAAACAGCAAATGCATCCAGCAAGTTTGTAGAGTCACAAGCTTGATGTTGTCATTGCGTGCTAGGAATATGGGACCAAATACTAAACTTTTGACTCCATTTAATACACTAAGTGAATTTGTCCAAATACTTGACACCTTCAAATGAGGGGACTAGATACATAAAGGGCATTCATATCTAAAAGGTAAAACAGATATGTATGGAAATAACCTCAAATATAAGGAGACATTCTGTACTGTCTCCTCATATAAAACATTTGATCTCAAGTCCAAAATGCTGGAGTATAGAGCCAAATAAAGAGTTTTAGCTTCACTATCCAAATAAATACGTAGGGGAGAGTATATGATTTTCTAATGACCCGCATTTCAAATCAAGTGCTTTTCACACACTGCATCTTATTGTTTTAACAGTGTTGTTTCACTTTCTTTGTTGTCCAACAGCAAACTCCCAGAGGCAAAGTCAAGGGCACTTGATAATGTTGGCCGAGTGTACGCCAGAATAGGAAAGTTCCCACAGGCTATCGATGCGTAAGTGGAAACTCAAAGTATATGGCATCACATCTGTGTTTTTATATGTTTTGATTGTTTGATGAAGCAAATAGTTTTCTTGAATACAAAGGACTCCTAATGTATGGATTCACTGTGCCATTCTATTCACTGTGTTTGTGTATTTGCTTCTCCATTCTCAGCTGGGAGGAAAAGATCCCCCTGGCCTGTGGCGGTCTGGAGAGGACCTGGCTGTTCCATGAGATAGGCCGCTGCTACCTGGAGCTGAAGCGTCACACCGAGGCCCGGGACTACGGCGTTCGCTCACTCGCTGTAGCCGATGAAATCGCTGATGAGAAGTGGCAACTGAATGCCTGTGTGTTGGTGGCACAGTCAGAGAGTAAGTGCAGGTAGAAGTGTGGAGAAACCCTTCCCTTGTTTGTGATGTGTACAGCAATAGCAATGGCCCCCTGGTCTGTATTTAAAGTTCATCTTTACAGACTCTTAAAGAAAACGCCATTATCTCATGTCTGAACTTGATCTAATTAATAAAATGTATTTTTTATGTACTGTGGTTCCATTGAGGGGCGGCAGGTAGCCAAGAGGTTAGAGCGTTGGTACAGTGTTGTTCGAATCCCCGAACCGGCATGGTGAAAAGAAATCTGCCATTCTGCCCTTGAGCAAGGCAGTAAACCCCCACAACAGCTCCCCAGGCGTCGATGCCATGGACGTCGATTAAGGCAGCCCCCCCGCACCTCTCTGATTCAGAGCTGGGTTAAATGCGGAAGACACATTTCGGTTGAATGCAGTCAGTTGTGGGAAAATGTCCGTACAACTCTGATCAATGCTGATTCTTTTGAATTACAACCTGGGGACAAAAGCGTTTATTTCATAGAAACTTTGGACACAAGTGTTGATTTCATGGAAACTGTGATTAGTCTTGGTCTACTTGATCTTGGTCATAGCATTAAACTGGTCCTAACAGTCCTTTCCTTATGTGTCCCCTCCCAGTGAAGCTTGGCAACTTTAAATCCGGTGTTGCCCACTTTGAAAGAGCTTTGGACAGGGCTAAGGTTCTCCAGGATGACCCTGCAAGGGATGCCATCCAGAAGGTTACCTGAAGATCCTTGTCAATTCAAGTCACTTCTTTCCTATTGTCAAATCACAATGGCTCACTGATACAATATTTTATGCCCTTATTTAGGCTCTCCGTGAGGCAAGGCAACGTTTATGAGCGCTCATCAGAAGATGACTGAAGAGGAGCCACAGACAGATGTTCAAAGACAATGTAATAACAGTCTTTTAAACATGCTTCTCTGACCTCCACTTGAGTTTTTTGCACTCTTTTATTTTAGTTTTTGATTTACGTATTTAGAAATAGAAAAATTGCACACATACAAAATGTACATACCCCTTACAGAATAAACTTAGGAGATACAGCTGAGGAAAGGGCTTCACTCGGGTGGGAACAAAATTGAATTATCCTATGACGTATTACTTTGGAAATCTATTATTCATCTACACAGGAATTCAATCGTAACAGCTATGTAGTATAATTTGATGTCTTCCTTTTCATTTATGTGTTTTCTGTAGTAATGCAATAAATGCATGTTTCCAGTGTAATGTTTTGTAGTGTCTCATTAATAACGCATTTTGTTAAGCCTTGCCTAGTGTTTTGGAGTCATGTTTGTTTGCAGTGTAACGTGCCACCGACTAATGATCCAGAAAGCAATTACTGTGTGTTGAGGTCGTTGGCACTTGGCACACATGGTATTGTTAATCTAATTAAAACTATCTGAGAGACAGAGAGAATGACCCAGAAGCTTTATACAAGGAAATATAGGTTAGAAAGATGGTTAAGATGTGTTTGGATTGCATTATGAAACTCATGAACTTTTGCTGATCTGGCACATTTTTCAGCAGAGCCTGTTAGCAGGTGTTGGGTAACTTGGGTTTAATTGCCTGTGCCAATGTACATGTAAGCAGGCCATTGGAGACGAAAACAACAGACAAGTACTGACTGGCACAATGCACCCAGTCAAAAATCATCGTATTGTTCTTTAGAACTGTGTACACGTTTCCCTGTAGTGTGTTTCTGTCTGATTACAAGGCTAGTTCCCTTTCTGCACTCTGATATCATTGTTTCAGACTGGCATGCTGACAATGCTGTTATTCACTAGGTAGCTGATTCCCTTTATATGGGTATTAAGAAATCCTGCCATGTTATCAGATCAAAAATGGATTAGACTCATCTGATCTCATTAAGTCCCCAAACTGCAAATTTCCATTACAGAACATGCATTTCTGGAAACATTTTATACAGAGCTTTATTTTTCAAGGAGTTTGTGTTGTGGAAGCGGACCTAAAATCATTAACTGCCAAAATATAAAATGACTCATTGTTGTCACTTATGCCATGAATTATCAGACTTTCTGGCATTATTGCCATGGGTTATGGAATTTCAATTCAACAAAACGCATATTTAATTTTCTTCTCCAGGTCTACATTGTCATTGCTGGGCCGTTCGCGTTGATAAGAGCGGGGGCGCGCAAACGATAGGAAGCACCCCACCCTCAAGAGCACTAAGCCTTGCGCGTGCTCAAGAGACAGTAGTTTCCGTTTTGTTTCCTGCGTGTTGTGGGCAGATTTCTGCGCGGAGCGCCGACTGTCCACTGCTTGCCAGCTTTGAAAACGCCTAAATTGCAGAGTCAGCGGCATACTCCTGACACAACAGGCACGGTAAGAAACCTCCGTCGGTAATCTCGTCCCATTCATAGCAATATGGTAGTTAGCCTAAATCGCCCGATTAAAAGCTGCTGTCATATAGTACGATCTTATAACTTGACTGAAGTGATCAGAATTTTCAGACATACTCGCATTTCAGACAGCCTATTTCAAAACTAAAGAAATTGTATCGTTATTGTTCAGACGTGGCATCTAAATTTGGACATGACATTGCCACGCTGATTTTTGTTGTATCTGTAGCGTGGTGATTGCATTGCAGCCACTCCCCGTTTCACCATTTCATTGTTACATGGCAGTAGCCGCGTTTACACAGTCGCACTCAAAACATTATTCTCATCTGACCGCCTTTTCCTGAATATTCACTTCCTAGAAATATTGGCCATTGAGCTGTTTCGAATGTCGTTTGTTTCTTGGGCAACTTTTCTAGACTGTAACGGGATGACCATGATTTTTTTTGTCATCTAATTTCACGACTCAATAGGCCATTGTGCTACTGACCGTCTGCTACTCAAAAATTATAATTTCTACGTACTTCTCTTGGTGTTACTTGCGATTTTTATTCAAGTGCGTTTTAAAGAGGATATACGAGCCCTTGTCCACACAAAAGGTTGGTATAATCAGTCGCAGGTGTTCATTTCTCACCCCGGCCTAGTCGTCGGAGGCTGAGTACGCCTCTACCTTTCTATTCGGCAATTTTGCGTAGCCTATATCTGAATCTTTTCCATTAGTCGATCTAATTCAGTACCAAATTGGTTATGCGTATTTTATCGGTTTTATGGATGAATGTTCATGCATTCTAATTGGCGTTTTGTTTCTTCCCCAGTTACGTTTTTCCCACCTAACGTTACACGTATAATGCAGACTGGCAGTCGTTCAAGCCGATTATGTGGATGTTTTGCGAATTGAGCCATGAAGGCATACATTACACATATCCTCGTCTCACACACCACTCCAAATATGCCATCTGTGCTTAAACCATTTAGTAATCAGGTCGATAGAGCCAAGCCAACCACCCAATGCCTTTGTCAACCCGGCAGAGGCCTTGCCCACGATGAGCTCTGGGTCCGCAGGACTCCAGAGGGGCGACACAGAGAAACCGCTGCAGTACAGTAATTAAATAAGGATTCTGCTCCTCCCTATAACGCTTATTAGCAATACCAGAATATATCAGTTGACTCCCTCACTCAGATAAGTGTGGTATCCCAAATATTTGCACAAAAGGGAAGAGTTGTCCAATTTTGTACTTTTTTTTTTACAGCTTGAAGTTTAAATGAATTCCAGCGCCATTGCATTGTTTGTATACTGTACAGTTTTATTTTGATCAAGTTCCTGTTTTCCCTATGTATTGAATTTGTATCATATCATTGCATGTACTTTCATGTTAAATCTTTTGTCTAAACCAGTGTTTATCATTAGGTCCATTGAGGAACCCAGATATGGATGCTGAGCAGAACCAGGTGTTGGACACCGCGTCAGAGACTGGAGAGCAACAGGAGACTGGATCAGGAGACTGCCCCCAGTCACAACTCGACTCTCCAATAGAGCCTGCAGAATCACCAGTGACTAGGCAAGAAATGGAGCATTTGCAAGATGTGGTGACAGAATCAGGAAGGTCAGAAGAAATGCAAGAGACGGCGCCTAAAGCAGAAAAATCACCAAAGAAATTGGTTGTATCTCCTGAGAAGGTTCCAGAGACCTCTACAGAAGTTGTGACTAAAGCAGCGACGTACCCAGGAAAACAACCAGAACTAGAGAGCTCAACAGAGGTCTCTGAGCCAGCTACAGCAATGTACGTAGAACGTGAAAACATCCAGACCGCAGAGCCCAAAAAGCAGCCAATGCCAGAGAAAACACCAGAGCCTCTAGCAGAGAATAACATTGAAACTGCGCCAGAGAAAATGGCAGAACCCGTCCCAGAGGCTGTTAAACTGTCTGAGCAGGCAGCACCCAAGCCTGTCACACAGCCAGAATCTGAGGATGTGAAACTGCTCGAACCAGAAGAGAAAGAGCCTGAGCAATCTGAGAAGCAGGCAGAATCTTGTATTGTGTTGGAGGTGGCGCCAGAGATGCCAGCGAAGCCTGAAACTGTAAAGGAAGTGGAGGCAGACAAACAGACCGAAGCTGAAATTGTACCGGAACCAGAGCCAAAGAAACCAGTAGCAGCTGAGACTGTGAAGAAAGTGGAAGCAGAGAAACCAGTAGCAGCTGAGACTGTGAAGAAAGTGGAAGCAGAGAAACCAGTAGCAGCTGAGACTGTGAAGAACGAGAAACTGGTAGAAGCTGAAATGGTAAAAGAAGTAGAGTCAGAGAAACAGGCAGGTGGTGATGCAGTGGAGCGGCAGAAGGCAGAAGTTGATGTGCAGGTCCCTGCTCCTGGCACTCTGTCTTTCGCTTTCCTGGAGCATGAGCAGACCAAAGCCACCCTTCGCACCTCTCGCACTCTAATCATCCTCAGAGGTCTCCCTGGCAGCGGCAAGAGCCTCTTGGCACGTGCCATTGCAGATAGCTACCAGGGTCTCTGCACTGTCTGCTGTGCTGATGACCATGGTGTGAAACCGGAGAGTCCAGAAGCATCGGCAGATGGGTACAAGGCTTTTGACGATGCTGTGGTAGCCTGCTGCAGTGTAGGAACATCTGCTCAAGTGATAGTGGTGGATGACACCAACCATACCCATGATCGGCTGGCCCGTCTGGGGGAGGTGGCAGAGCAGCACCGGCTGGTGGCCATGTTTCTGGAGCCCCGCACTGAGTGGAGCAGAGACTTGCCACAGTTGGCCAAGAGAACTCTGCGGGGGCTAGAGGAAGCCCAGATCCAGGCCATGAAAGTTCCTCTTGAGGAGACGTCCCTGCCCCTTTTCTTTGGCTGGTTCCTTCTCCCTGGCATCCAGGACAAGGTCAGGTGCACGTCCATGGATTTCCTGAAGACGCTGGACACGCTTGAGGCCTTCAAGAAGCACTTGCCTGACTGTGAGTTTAGCACAACTGATTCACAGAATTATTGTTTAGATCTAAATCAGATTTTAGTCTCTTGAGCTTGACTGTGACAACTGAGCTTGCTTTGTTTTTTTCAGTCACTGTTGAGGCTGAGAAAGAGGTGGACCTGGAGCAGTATTTCCAAGCCAATGGCGCTCTTCATTGCACTACCAAATTCTGTGACTATGGCAAGGCTGAGGGAGCCAAGGAATATGCAGACAAATCAGTAAGTCTGAAAGAATATTGAACAGAAAATATAAACGCAACAATTTCAACGATGTTACTGAGTTACAGTTCATATAAAGAAATCACTCGATTTAAATATTAATTTAAGCCCTAATCTATGGATTTCACATGACTGGGCAGCAGTGGGCCACCCACTTGGGAGCCGGGCCCAGCCAATCAGAATGTTTTCCCCCATAAAAGGGTTTTGTTACAGACAAATACTAATCCGTTTCATCAGCTGTCCAGGTGGCTGGTCTCATACAATCTCGCAGGTGAAGAAGCCGGATGTGGAGGTCCTGGGCTACCCTAGTTACATGTGGTCAGCGGTTGTGAGGCCAGTTGGACGTACTGCCAAATTCTCTAAAATGATGTTGGAGGCGGCTTATGCTAGAGAAATTAACATTAAATTCTCTGGTAACAGTTCTGGTGGACATTCCTGTAGTCAACATGCCAATTGCACGCTCTCTCAACTTCTGTGGCATTTTTGTGACACAACTGCAAATTAGTGGCCTTGTCTCCAGCACAAGGTGCACCTCTGTAATGATCATGCTGTTTAATCAGCTTCTTGATATGCCACACCTGTCAGATGGATGGATTATCTTGGCAAAGGAGACATGCTCACTAACAGGGATATAATATAAACAAATGTGTGCACAAAAAAAGCAAAATAAGCCTTTTGTGCATATGGTTAATTTCTTGATCTCTTTCAACTCATCTCAATCTGATGACCAGTGCATTGTTTAAATTTATTTTCACTTTTCAGTGGACTGTTTTGAAATATCATCTTTTCTTTTCCCACTCTAGGCTGTTAAAGAGTTGTATGGCTCTGCGTTCGAGCTGTCTCTCAGTGCACTCTTCGTCACACCTCGCACTGTTGGGGCCCGGGTTTCACTCTCTGAGGATCAGTTAACCCTGTGGCCTGCCGACGCTGAGAAGGAGGCAGTCCCTCTAGTCCCGGCTGCCGCCACACTGCCCGCTGGCAGCCGTGCCCACATCACCCTGGGCTGTGCGGAGGGCGTTGAGGCAAAGCAGACGGGCTTCGACCTGCTGGAGATCCTAGCGCTGCAGCAAGAGGGTCAGGAGGGGGAGCTGGTGGAGGAGATGGAGCTCGGCTCCCTGGCCTACTACGGCAAGGGGAGGTGGCTGCTCAGTCTGAGGGAGCCCGTCTCCGCCCAGGCCTGCTTCTCCAGCCTCTACGGGCCCAAGAAGGCCGACGCGACCAAGAAAGACGGGGACAAGAAGAAGAAGCAAAAGTGCACCATACTGTAAAGGAGAGGGGGAAGGTGGTGGTAGTGGATGGCTCGGGATGAGTGGCGTACTAGTGTTCTGATTTGTCTGTGGGGAGGTTTGTGTGTTTGTGCTACTGTTGGGGTTTGGGAGGCGTCGTTGATATCCACCCCAAATCCACAAGCTGTGTGCCTTTCTCTATTGCTTTGCTGCACAACCCAAGAGGCCTTTAAACCACAGTTTAGGTCAAGCTTAGCATCTTGTTCAGTGTCTTGTCATGAGTTTTAGTGCCATAGTTGCAATTGGATAGGATTTCTGTAGACAAGGCCTGATTTCATGGCTCAGATGTAGTACTGCTTCACCTAGTACCGCTTCTCCCCGTTTGTGACCACTATTTTTTCCCTACTCAATTAATGTCTAACACTATATACAACCCCTTCCACATATGTCAATGTTAAGCATTTAGATGTGTTTTCATGTTTGGTGTGAGTGGCTCAAGTAGTATTTTCATTGCATGCCAGGTTTAGCAGATGTAGCTCTAGTCATGATTAGCTTGTTTGCAAAAGAAGTTGCACATCTCTTTCAGTAATTTCTCGTGACACTGGTAATTTCCTGTGATTAGTCAGTCAGCCCTGTCATGTGTTTGTGCATTTGTGTGTGTGTTTGGTACGACGGAAAGAGCTGGGTAATTTCATAAGTAGCTCATGGGCCAAAAAGGGTGTCTGTGTGCTTGATCTGATGAACTGTGAATGTCATTCATAGAGGCCATTCCTAATTAACTCTTTTTGCACGATGCAGCAGAAATCAAAGGGAGAGTGCTGATGAATGTGCAGTTTGTTTCATTAGCTGGCACTTGGTACTTATCAAATGCTGTGAAACCAAGGCCACAATTTGCAATATTCTGTAGTATAGGAGACTGCAGTCTGGGATCATCCCTCTTTCTGTTAACCAGTTTTTGCATGTCAACTTGTATGTATCCACTGTCTGTTCATGACTGATGTGTAGGTCTCTTAGGGCAAAGCCATGCTTGTGTAGTTCTTCCAATGAGTCACTATTTTTGCACATGTTTTGTACACTTAATAAAGGAATTTGTTTTGCGCCAAATATTGTCTAATGCAATTTGTACTGTTACACCCTGTTCAAGACTGTTTCCTTGTCTCTACACCAGTGGTGAATTAAGCATGTAAATGTTGCTGAGGCAAAAATAAGTGGGATGTCAGCAAAGCCACAACACTATACATTAATTGCACTATACCACTGCTACACCTGGCTATCAGCGGAGCCTTGTCTGGAGGTGACACAGTTCATTCGGCCTCATTTACTGCCTTTAATAATTTTTTTCAACAGCTCATATGGCTGACTTGATTAAAGAAATGTGTTTTCTACTGATAATTGAGATGTACAAACTATGGCATAAGGGGACGACAAGCAGATTAGAGGCAATCTGTAATTTCAATTAATACATGAGCAACCTAGGATGGACGTAGTCAATATAACTTTAAAGCACTTTTGAAATGTACAGTGACAGAATTCAGAACATGGGCTTTTCTTACTGTGCTCTCCCTGTACCCCAAGTCAGAACAGTAGGATAAATAAAGGTGGCATATAAGCAGACAATGAAAGCTCTTACAATATTTGATTACATTTCTCAAAAACCGGTTATGGGCTACATGTACACCAAGTCAGACACAGTAGGTGAAAATAGACCAAATTAGGGTGAGGCACACGGGCTACTAACAGCTTACTACACAACATACACTTAGTATTACTTTCTTAGCTACAGTATACATATCTCCCTGGCATATTACATTTATGCAGAAGCATACAAGACATTTTTGGAATCACCTTGCACTGTGCTCACTTGAAAACGAAGGTATCATGGCAGTCCTTCTTGTGCAAATTTTGTCATTAAAGTCTGGCATTGTCTGTATTTATGGTGCTTTCAAGCCAACTGGGAACTCGGGGGGAGGGGGGGGGTTGTATCATGATGACGTCATAGAAAGAGGCCCGAGTTCCCGATTTACCATTCCAAGTTGGATGAAAATTTAAACCGTATTTTCCCAGTCGTAGCTCGTTTTTCCAGAGTTCCCAATGTCTTGAACTCACTAAAGTCAGATTTTGCAGTTTTGAGTGCGGCACAAATCATGCTTCATTGACAGTATGGACAATATTGAATGTTTATCATTTTAAACTGGAAAAGAGACCCATAATCTTAGACTTGGGACCACACAGCCACAGCCACTCCACTGAATAGCAGTCTAATGATTGCTTTGCAATGCTTGCAGTTAGCCACTGATTCCTTCCAAACCATTCATTGTTGAATTTGCGATTTCCAACTTGTTGTGTAATGTTTATGTCCAATGGCCGATGAGCACCGATATGTTGTATCTATAATTTTTATTCGTTATTTCTCTTCGTCTGACAAGGATTAAAAAGGATTTGCCACTAGATTGTTGACTTGATTCACGATGATGATGGCTAGCTAATATTTTGAAAGTATGATGTTGAAATTATCAGTCCAATCAAAGCTACTGTAGATATAACGTGATGTGACATAATTGTATCTGTGGCCAATGAGCTTGAGCCTTCTTGGATGGGCACTTCTAATGTAACTCTATGGCAGCACCCAAGGGGCTAGAATTTTAGAGCTCTACCCTTAGACTTGGTGGTGACGTACAGTCCCCGAGTGACAGAACACTGAGCCAATTATGGCGCAATGCTCCGTATTTTCTCCTAGCACAGAAAGCACTGAGCTAGGCTGAAACAACTGCATTTTGGAGCTGCCTTACTCAAGAAAACAAAAAAGAGACCATGTTTGTATGCAGCTTTATTAACTCAATGAGATATATATTTTTTACATTGTTTGCAAACTGATATGTGACATGTATTAATGCCAAAATAACATGCAAAACAGGCAAGCCCCCCCCCAAAAAAAAATCTATATATTTTGGTGCTAAAAATGTGGGGCTGCCCTGAATGACGGGTCGCCACTGCTGCGCACCCATTTGAACAGTTAGGAAGCTATTGACTCTTGACACTACAGTGAGACTCAGGCATTTTGTTTGTAGATGGAGAGGTTGACCAGCAGATGGCACTAAGCCTCTGGATACTATAAGTACAATGTATGAAGAGAACATAATCTAAAGTATATTTCTCATCAGGCCAGTCAATGTTTGAATCTACCAAAACTGAAGTGACATTGTTTCATCCACTTTTGAGGAAGTGTATCCTAGGCCACAGGCTCTCGAACACCCACAATCCTACCTTCGTTACATTTTATTCTGGAGAGGCTCTGAGGTGAATGACCCAATTGTCCGACTGTCTAGTGGTGTGCCATCACCTCCCATTGCACCATATTTCACCACAACTGTGCAAGTTTTGATATTAATCATTTACACACCGGTGTGTATGAGAGAAAGAATTGCAACTCTTACCAAGGTCTGTATTGCCAGCTGCACTAGACTGATGATTACACACACTGACTGTACAGGGCACTTGGCTCATCTGACTAATATGATGCAAAAGAGTCTTGCTCCTACCAAATGAAATTGCTCCACCTTGAAATGGTCTGATTTTATTACACATTTTAATGTATTACCCTGGTTCTGTTCGTCATACCGTAATGAACTATCTATACTAGAAAAAAATATTGCATTGGTTAGACAGCTGGTGTTGACATAATTTTTTGAATTTGTTGATTTGTGCACAAGGCAATACAAAACAATGTGATGAAAGGCAAGGCAAGCGATAACTGCATGTGCAGGATAGGTAAAAAATTATTACGATCTGGGATCCTTCAGACTTTCCTACCCTAAACCCTAACATTAACCCCTTACCCTAACCCTTACCTAACCTTAACCCTTAACCATTTTGAAATTCAACTAAAATCGGGTTTATGTATACACTAGATGATTAATAGGGGCGTTGTGTTGAAGCCACCTTGCCTCCATCTTGGCACTCCCCCCACCTTTGTAAAATATATTTTGGAAGCTATAAAATGCATTTATTAATGTCTACACTCGTTTTGCCACATTTATTCTATTAAAGACACCTTAATGCATACTTTTAAATTATATTATATGAGCTAAACATAAAAATAAAAAAACATATAAAAACATTTCCTCAAAGTATAATTTTTTTAGATGACTAATGTTACTGTCCCCACTACAACTAAAAAAGTACTTAAATGCATGCTATGTTCTTCCTTGAAACATTTAATTGAAATAGAATTCTATGTATTCTTATGGAGTACTGCTCCTACTGGTGAGTGCCAAAATGGCCGACCGGCGGCTTCAAAGCCTTCTCAATAACCAAAGACAGAGCATCAGCAAACCATGGTTTGGTATATATGCATCATTGGACGTCTCAAGGATCTCAGATTGCACGGAGCCCCAAAAAACCCTGAGGTGCATAAGGCACCTCCCCTTTCAAATATTACTCGAATAAAATAAACAAAAAAACGGTATCCTGTTTAATCAAACAAAGAAACAAATAGTTTGGGAATAAAAATACCAGAGGTAAAAAAGCACAATACTGCAGTTTGTACAATTTACTTCAAGGCCACTAAATGAAAATGCCTTTGGTGAATCATTGGCTACATGTTTATGTATTTATCTATATATGGTCAAGGCCAAGAGCAACGGGAAAATATAAATAGCCTTAATGTAGATCGACTTCAGTTCACTGGTGCCAGAATGTACTCAGATTATTAACTATTAGTATAATTGAAAAAGGGAGACAATTTTACTATCTTTTATACATGATCATGTGATTCCATTCTGATTGGCTACAATACTAAACAGACAATGCCAGCCAATCAGTGTCCTACAGTTGAATAGCGTAGTCGTTTCTTTCAACGAGAGATGGGTGTGAGCGTTATGAAGCAACAGCCATGGGGTGGTGTGACCCAATCGGAGAGCAGGAATATATCAGCCAAGTCTATCGTCAGATAGGAAGAGGAGAGAAAACTGAGGAAAACCCAGAAGTGTAGTCAGTGGTCCACGCCGACAGCCAAACCACAGATAGAAGGAGCAGTTAGCAGTATCTTTGGCCAAACTGTTTCTTTCCTAGAATTGCCGGCTGAAATCGTTTCACATCCGAAACGAACCAAATCTTCTCAACGCAAAATCTGGGAGATCTTTTCCACAACTCTCAAGATATAAAGGTGAGATACATCTATATCTAGATTTATTTCGTTGTTTACAGATTGCAAGGAGTAATTCAAAGCTGACTTGAAAGTTACATAAAGTAGTGTAACATGCGCAGTAAAAAAAAAATCTAACACAAAGAGTGTGTGTGTGTGTGGTGTGTGTGTGTGTGTGTGTGTGTGTGTGTGTGTGTGTGTGTGTGTGTGTGTGTGTGTGTGTGTGTGTGTGTGTGTTTACTGAGTAAGGGAAAGAAAGAGACAGGACGAGTTGAACTGGTCAATCAACAGTACCAGTCTTGAATTCATAAAGAATGAAGACATTATGAAATAATGATTGTGGCCACGGCATAGCTTACTATAGTTTATTGTAAAATGTGTCCCCTCATGGGCTGTGGCTAGTCTAATGCCATAAAAGCATGTTTATTTGTTTAGAAAATGTCCGTATTACCCTTAATGTAGTTATTTATTGCCATTTAATCATTTTCACCTATTTCATTCTGGTAAAATGTGAATCATAATGAATTAATCATTTATTTATATTTAACCTTTATTTAACTAGGCAAGTCATGTCTATGGCATGTCTTTGACTAAATCAAATCAAATGTTATTGGTCACGTACACTTGGTCAGCAGATGTTATTGCGAGTGTAGTTAAATGCTTGTGCTTCTAGTTCCGACAGTGCAGCAATATCTAACAAGTAATTAAACAGTTCCACAACAACTACTTAATACACACAAATCTAAGTAAAGGAATGGAATAAGAATATATATATATGGATGAGCAATGACCGAGTGGCATAGGCAAGATGCAATAGATGGTATAAAATACAGTATGTACCTATGAGATGAGTAATGCAAGATATGTAAACATGATTAAAGTCCCATTATTAAAGTGACTAGTGATACATTTTATTAAAGTGGCCAATGATTTAAAGTTTGTATGTAGGCAGCAGCCTCACTGTGTTAGTGATGGCTGATTAACAGTCTGATGGCCTTGCGATACAAGCTATTTTTCAGTCTCTCAGTCCCAGCTTTGATGGACCTAGTCTGACCTCGCCTTCTGGATGGTAGCGGGGTGAACAGGCAGTGGCTCGAGTGGTTGTTGTCCTTGATGATCTTTTTGGCCTTCCTGTGACAATTTGGTTCTGTAGGTGTCCTGGAGGGCAGGTAGTTTGCCCCCGGTGATGCGTTGTGCAGACCGCACCACCCTCTAGAGAGCCCTGCGGTTATGGGCGGTGCAGTTGCCGTACCAGGCGGTGATGCAGCCTGACAGGATGCTCTCAATTGTGCATCTGTAAAAGTTTGTGAGGGTTTTAGGTGACACACCACATTTCTTCAGCCTCCTGAATTCGAAGAGGCGCCGTTGCACCTTCTTCACCACGCCGCTCAAACAGATCCACAGATGATGCAATCTCTATTGCACTCCACACTGCCCTTTCCCACCTGAACAAAAGGAACACTTATGTGAGAATGCTATTCATTGACTACAGCTCAGCGTTCAACACCATAGTACCCTCAAATCTCATCACTAAGCTAAGGATCCTGGGACTAAACACCTCCCTCTGCAACTGGATCCTGGACTTCCTGACGGGCCGCCCCCAGATGGTGAGGGTAGGTAGCAACACATCTGCCACGCTAATCCTCAACACTGGAGCCCCCCATTGGTGCGTGCTCAGTCCCCTCCTGTACTCCCTGTTCACCCACGACTGCATGACCAGGCACTACTCCAACACCATCATTAAGTTTGCAGACGACACAACAGTGGTAGGCCTGATCACCGACAACGACGAGACAGCCTATAGGGAGGTCAGAGACCTGGCCGGGTGGTGCCAGAATAACAACCTATCCCACAACGCAACCAAGACTAAGGAAAGGATTGTGGACTACAGGAAAAGGCGGAACGAGTACGCCCCCATTCTCATCAACAGGGCTGTAGTGGAGCAGGTTGAGAGCTTCAAATTCCTTGGTGTCCACATCACCAACAAACTAGAATGGTCCAAACACACCAAGACAGTCGTGAAGAGGGCACAACAAAGCCTATTCCCCCTCAGGAAACTAAAAAGATTTGGCATGGGTCCTGAGACCCTCAAAAGGTTCTACAGCTGCAACATCGAGAGCATCCTGACTGGTTGCATCACTGCCTGGGACGGCAATTGCTCCGCCTCCAACTGCAAGGCACTACAGAGGGTAGTGCGTACAGCCCAGTACATCACTGGGCCTAAGCTGCCTGCCATCCAGGACCTCTACACCAGGCGGTGTCAGAGGAAGGCCCTAAAAATGGTCAGACCCCAGTCATAGACTGTTCTCTCTACTACCGCATGGCAAGTGGTACCGGAGTCCCAAGTCTAGGACAAAAAGGCATCTCAACAGTTTTTACCCCCAAGCCATAAAACTCCTGAACAGGTAATCAAATGGCTACCCGGACTATTTTTTTTTTTTCCCCCCCCCCTTCTTTTACACTGCTGCTACTCTCTGTTAATCATATATGCACAGTCACTTTAACTATACATTCATGTACATACTACCTCAATTGGGCCGACCAACCAGTGCTCTCGCACATTGGCTAACCGGGCTATCTGCGTTGTATCTCACCACCTGCCAACCCCTCTACGCTACTGCTACTCTCTGTTCATCATATATGCATAGTCACTTTAACCATATCTACATTTACATACTATCTCAATCAGCCTAACTAACGGGTGTCTGTATGTAGCCTCGCTACTTTTATAGCCCCGCTACTGTTTTTCACTGTCTTTTTACTGTTGTTTTTATTTCTTTACTTACCTGTTGTTCACCTAATACCTTTTTTGCAGTATTGGTTAGAGCCTGTAAGTAAGCATTTCTCTGTAAGGTCTACACCTGTTGTATTCGGCACACGTGACAAACAAACTTTTTTATTTGATTTGTCATGTCTGTGGATAGGGGGGTACTCCCTCTGTTTCCTGAAGTTCATGATCATCTCCTTTTGTTTTGTTGATGTTGAGTGAGAGGTTGTTCTCCTGACACCACACTCCGAGTGCCCTCACCTCCTCCCTATAGGCTGTCTTGTCATTGTTGGTAATCAAGCCTACTACTGTTGTGTCGTCTGCAAACTTGATGATTGAGTTGGAGTCGTGCATGGCCACTCAGTCGTGGGTGAACAGGGAGTACAGGAGGGGGCTGAGCACGCACCCTTGTGGGGCCCCAGTGTTGAGGATCAGTGAAGTGGAGATGTTGTTTCCTACCATCACCACCTGGGGGTGGCCCGTCAGGAAGTCCAGGACCCAATTGCACAGGGCGGGGTTCAGACCCAAGGCCTCAAGCTTAATGATGAGCTTGGAGGCTGCTATGTGTTGAATGCTGAGCTATAGTCAATGAACAGCATTCTTACATAGGTATTCCTTTTGTCCAGGTGGGATAGGGCAGTGTGATGGCGATTGCATCATCTGTGGACCTATTTGGGCGGTACGCAAATTGAAGTGGGTCTAGGGTGACAGGTAGGGTGGAGGTGATATGATCCTTGACTAGTCTCTCTAAGCACTTCATGATGACAGAAGTGAGTGCTACGGGGCGATAGTCATTTAGTTCAGTTACCTTTGCCTTAGGTTTTCTTTTTAAATCAGAATGTTCAAGTGGTCATGCATTTTAATAAACTTGAAATAAGATTATTTGAGAATCTTAATTGACACAAATCATGCATTATTAGTCCACTCTCAAAACACAGCTCTTGCTTTTTTGAAACCACTTCCTTGCTTTTCCCAAGTTCATTGTCCCGACAGATATCTTCTCTAGCAGGCAGACAGATGCTTCTTTACATTTTTGAAGCACTGAGGTATTTTTGTAATTTCTACCTGTCAGACCCAGGTGCAGATGTGTTGTTGTAGTATAAGGGAAGGTCATCTGGAGGTGTAGGGGACCAGGCCAGGTTAAGGTTAATTGCGTTCTGTCTTCAGTGCTGTGAAAGACAAATTCTGTTTCTGTGAAAAGCACTATCAGATTTTCTGATGAGAAGAAGCCTGTCTTTCCGCTGTAGGTGTCTGGTTTTGATAAGTGTGTGTGATATGCATATTTTCTGGTGTGTGGGCCTTCATTCGTGTGCGTTTGTTTGTCTCATGTAGCAGTCTACAAGCGTTGCGCCTCAACCACTCTTGATCAATGTTATCCGTGCTGGATATTTCATAGCGCTGACAAGCTGCTAGCAGAGGGGAAATAGACAGATATACTGTAGTGAGTCTGTCTCCTCCCCTCCTGTGTTATATTGGCCTCGGACCAGAGCTATAGTGACTGAGGAAGAAGAGGGATCAATACTGAAGATGCTCCAACACCACCTCCATTCATTTATCGTATCAAGGGCTAGCAGGGCAGCAGCCCAGAGCAAAGCCTTCTCTGGTAGCTACCAGGGCTTTTTATCTAAAAAACACTGTGATGCAGTGCATTACACCACTGCACCACCCGGGAGGCCACAGGGCTCTTTATCTGATGAAGGACACCGAGAGCAAGTTGACTGGGTGCTCCATCACTGCAAGAATACTTAAGAGCAACTTGTTGTTTTATTGTCAATTTCTTAGTAGTGATATTACAGAGACTAGTGACTGAGTGGGTCTGTATCAGCACAGTAATAGGACACATTTCTCATCATTGATATCCATCTGGTCTGTGGTAAAATAAATGATAACGCTCTGAGTGTAGCAGGAAACCAAGGCCAGATCAATAACAAAAGAATTGCAACATTGTGCTGGCAGAAGGAGAGAGAGGGGGGCTGGGGGATAAAGAGGGGGCAGGTGGTGTGGTGGAGGCTGGAGGTTGGTCACGTTTGGTTCTGTGAGTCTGGACTTCCAAGTACCACATTCTTCTGTATAATATCTAGAATGATTTCTTCATGATTAATGAACATTTAATTTTCAAATCCAAATATATTGAATGTTCTGTTGCAGAGGCAACATAGTGAGTGATTAAAGGTTGACTGACTGAGGTTGACTGACTGACGTGGTCCCAGTAGACTAGTCATTCGAAACTTGAGTTTGTTCCATTTAGGATATGGCTTAATTTAAGCCAGCAGGAGGATGCCAGGAAGAGTCACAACCCTTGTCTTTGCCATGAAAGGAAAACAAAATTCCATTTACACATCCTGTTGGGTTTTGGTATTTCTGCTTAAATTCAATGTGCAAATTTCCCCCTCATTTATGATTTGTATACATGTGTGCTGACAGACAGCTGCCTTTGATAGTCTCTTGGGAATATCCCTAGTATGGATTTCCGGGTCACGACGTCATACCAGGATGAACCTTCACCCGTTACAGGGTTTAGACACGTGACCATGACATCATAGTAGTCTGACAATCGGGTCATCAGGCTGATCTTGTTTGTGTATGAGACTGCACGTCTGAAACTGGCACGTCTCATAATGTGTAGTTCATAGTGGAGCGTCCTCTCCTTCAGGAGTGATGTCCTTTATCAACTGTTTATTCCTAGCTCTACAAACACTGACTACACCCTTTTTATTCAGTAGCAGTAGGTTCAAGGTGTGTCTGTGTGGGCGATTGTTTCTCAGTGTTTGTTTGAGACAGCAATGCATCAGCCTCTCTGAAGGTTGTTTAGTCGTGTGTGTGTGTGTGTGTGTGTCTGGTTATTGTCCTCTACACTAACTCCAGGCCCCCTCTCTTTGCTGTCGGGTGATTTTAAAGCTCTGTGTCTGTCTCAGGGTTCACCTGATTTTGTTTGAGAGGCAGCCAGATGAGGTTCCTTTATTCCATTAGAGTGCAGATCCTAGACCTGGGCTAATCAACTTAGCCTCAGCATCACTGGCTGCCTGGACAAGGGAGATGACTGGGTTGATCCTACAACATAGATAGAGACCTCTGATCTGCAGTTTGTGTGTAAATGAATAGCTCAGTATATACCATTATCATGTAAGAGGCGGCTGTTGTTAAAGGTAGGCCTATCTTCTCTGTGTCATATTTGGGAACATAACTAGAATATCTTATATACTTAAGCTAGTCACCCTGTACTGGTATGCACTTGTGGTTATAAACGGGTTTACCTAATCTCTCTTTCGACCTGTCTGTCTCTCTCTCTCTCTCTCCTCTCAGACCACTGTTCTCTGATCTACCATGTCGGCCAAAGCCATCTCAGAGCAGACGGGGAAGGAGTTCCTCTATAAGTACATCTGTACGTCTGCAGCTGTCCAGAACAGGTTCCGCTATGCCAACGTGACGACCGAGACCGACTTTGACCGGCTGGCGCAGGACCACCCCTGGCTACTCACTGAGGTAAGGAATAATTGACCCATCGAAGGCCCATTTTACAACCAAATAACGATCTAGTACCTATATCTTAACAGCTGCTCTTATGTCATTCAATCACCAATCACCAATGGCACGACTGTCTTTTGAGACAACTATTTCTTCATAATGATGACTGATCCACGCAAGGTTAAATGTTTGCTCAAAACAAGGATTACATTACATTGCAGTCAGTAGATTCAGTTTGGCCACATCATAGTCATAAATCTGACTCCATAACTATCACAATAGCCACCTTCCCTGACTGCAGCCTGCGTGAAATGCTAACATATTTTTTGCGGACACAATCACTTAGCAGGCCCATCTTCACTCCAGCCACTCTTCTGTCTGTAAAATGTAAACAAAGCAAAGTCAATGTAGAGGAGAATGAACGTCCGCATCGTCATCGGAATGTATCATGAGGAATAGAAAGTGACATCCACAATGGGAAGAGACACACTCTCTTTAAGAGCCGTCATAATTACCTCAGACCCCTCTTTCTCCCAGACTCCTAATATAATTACAGTATGACTCATCTCCCAGGGTAAAATCTCTATCTCTCACTCACTCACTCACTCACTCACTCACTCACTCACTCACTCACTCACTCACTCACTCACTCACTCACTCACTCACTCACTCACTCACTCACTCACTCACTCACTCACTCACTCACTCACTCTCACCTGGAAGGCTGTTTTAGTGCTTTATCAAGTTGGATGCAGTGAGGTATGGAAGGGAGGAGAAGGATAGAGGAAGGCAGGTGTAGGCCCAGATACACGTGACAGGATTGATTAGGAAATTCCATTAACTTTCCCCCTGGGCCCTCTCTGCCTGGTTTTACTGGCAGCATCCAGATGATAATGGCTCGAGTCTCATAAGTCACTTCTCTCTCCATCTCTGATTGATCCAAGAGAGGTAGCAGCCAGGGGTAGGGGGGAGGATGGAGGAATGGAAGGAGGGACCGAGAGACTGATAAACAGCGTCTATCTCCAGGCCAACAGACTGTTGAACAGTCACCACTACCTTAGTCACTGTTACCAGCTGGCTACCACCCGGTACTCTACCCTGCACCTTAGTGGCTGCTGCCATATGTACATAGATTGATTGAACTCTGGTCACTTTAATAATGTTTACATATTGTTTTACCCACTTCATATGTATATACTGTATTCTAGTCAAGGCTCATCCTATATAACTACTGCTGTATACACCTTTTCGATTCATATACTGTCTATATAGTGGGCTCCCGAGTGGCGCAGCGGTCTAAGGCACTGCATCTCAATGCTAGAGGAGTCACTACAGACCCTGATTCGATTCCAGGCTGTGTCACAACAGGCCGTGATTGGGAGTCCCATAGGGCGGCACACAATTGGCCCAACGTTGTCTGGGTTAGGGCTTGGCCAGGGTAGGCCGTCATTGTAAATAATAATTAGTTCTTAACTGATTTGCCTAGTTTTATACATACATACATACATACATACATACATACATACATACATACATACATACATACATACATACATACATACATACACACAGAGAGTACCAGTCAAAGGTTTGGACACACCTATTCATTCCAGGGTTTTTCTTTATTTTTACTATTTTCTACATAGTAGAATAATAGTGAAGACATCAAAACTATGAAATAACACATGGAATAATGTAGTAACCAAAAAAAGTGTTAAACAAATAAAAATATATTTTATATGTGAGATTCTTCAAAGTAGCCACCCTTTGCCTTGATGACAGCTTTGCACACTCTTGGCTGCTTTCAAAAATCTCAAATATGTTAAATATATTTTGATTTGTTTAACACTTTTTTGGGGGGGTTACTCCATGATTCCATATGTGATATTTCATAGTTTTGATGTCTTCACTATTATATTCTACAATATAGTAAAAAATAAAGAAAAACCCTGGGATGAGTAGGTGTGTCCAAACATTTAACTGGTACTGTATAATATCTATACATGCATACATACAGTGCATTCGTAAAGGATTCAGACCGCTTGACTTTTTCCATATTGTTACGTTACAGCCTTATTCTAAAATGGGTTACATTTTTTTTTCCCTCTTATCAATCTATACACAACATCCCATAATGACAAGGCGAAAACAGGTTTTTGGAAATGTTTGCAAATGTATTAAAAATAAAAAAACATATCACATTTCACAAGTATTCAGACCTTTTACTCAGTACTTTGTTGAAGCACCATTGGCAGTGATTACAAACTCAAATCTTAGGTATGACGCTACAAGCTTGGCACACCTGTATTTGGGGAGTTTCTCCCATTCATCTCTGCAGATCCTCTCAAGCTCTGCCAGGTTGGATGGGGAGCGTCGCTGCAAAGCTATTTTCAGGTCTCTGCAGAGATGTTCGATCGGGTTCAGGCTCTGGCTGAACTCAGAGACTTGTCCTGAAGCCACTCCTGCGTTGTCTTGGCTGTGTGCTTAGGGTCGTTGTCCTGTTGGAAGGTGAACCTTCACCCCAGTCCTGAGCGCTCTGGAGCAGGTTTTCATCAAGGATCTCTCTGTACTTTGCTCTGTTCATCTTTCTCTCGATCCTGACTAGTCTCCCAGTCCCTGCCGCTGAAAAACATCCCCACAGCATGATGCTGCCACCACCATGCTTTACCGTAGGGATGGTGCCTGGTTTCCTCCAGACGTGACGCTTGGCATTCAGACTAAAAAGTGAAATCATGGTGTCATCAGACCAAAGAATCTTGTTTCTAATGGTCTGAGTCCTTTAGGTACCTTTTGGTAAACTCGAAGCGGGCTGTCATGTGCCTTTTACTGAGGA
Organism: Salmo salar; assembly: GCF_965601325.2. NCBI lineage: Eukaryota > Metazoa > Chordata > Actinopteri > Salmoniformes > Salmonidae > Salmo > Salmo salar. Next base: position 62,531,515 of record NC_138293.1, on the reverse strand, counting down.
GTGGCTTCCGTCTGGCCACTCTACCATAAAGACCTGATTGGTGGAGTGCTGTAGAGATGGTTGTCTTTCTGGAAGGTTCTCCCATCTCCACAGGAACTCTGGAGGTCTGTCAGAGTGACCATCGGGTTCTTGGTCACCTCCCTTACCAAGGCTCTTCTCCCCCATTGCTCAGTTTGGCCGGGTGGCCATATCTAGGAAGAATCTTGGTGGTTCCAAACTTCTTCCATTTAAGAATGATGGAGGCCACTATGTTCTTGGGGACCTTCAATGCTGCAGACATTTTTTAGTACCCTTCCCCAGATCTGTGCCTTGACACAATCCTGTCTCGGAGCTCTACAGACAATTCCTTCAACCTCATGGCTTGGTTTTTTTCTCTGAAATGCACTGTCAACTGTTGGACCTTTTTATATAAACCAATGTGTGCCTTTCCAAATCATGTCCAGTCAATGGAATTCACCACAGATGCACTCCAATCAAGCTTTAGAAACATCTCAAGGATGATCAATGGAAACAGGATGCACCTGAGCAAAATTTTGAGTCTCATAGCAAAGGGTCAGAATACTTATGTAAATAAGGTATTTCTGTTTGTTTTTTTATACATTTGGAAAAATGTCAAAATACCTGTGTTCACTTTCATTATGGGGTATTGTGTGTAGACTGAGGAAATGTTTTTATTTAATCATTTTTAGAATGAGGCTGCAATGTAACAAAATGTGGAAAAAGTCAAGGGGTCTCAATACTTTCCGAATGCCCTAATAATATATATATATTTAAATAAATATAAAATATTCCAGACTCGTTCTGATATTTCTTTTTTACTTTTTTGCATTGTGTGTGTGTGTGTGTGTGTGTGTGTGTGTGTGTATTACTGCACTGCTGGAGCTAGAAACACAATCTTTTTCGCTGCACCTGCGACATTGCAAATCTGTGTACCCTACCAACAAACTTTGATTTGAGGGACGACCCAGAAACCTATCTCCTGATCTACAGATGTATCTCTCATCAAGATGGGCTTCAAATGCTGACGATTTGAAATGTGTAATGGTACCTGAAGTGAACTCGCCCGTTTGTGCCACACCTAAATGTCATCATCGGCATTTAGCCTGTTATCATAAACAGCAAATTAGCAATGTGTTAATGTGAGGCTAACTACATTATCCTGTCATGGGTAGTCTAGTCTAAGGATGATCACTAAATCACAGTCACCTATGTCCTTATCCTGGTGTTGTGATGCTAACAGTTCGGCCGTGTTGTCTGTTCCCTAGCGGCTGGTAGTGAAGCCAGACCAGCTGATCAAGCGGCGGGGGAAGCTGGGACTGGTAGGTGTCAACCTGGACCTGAAAGGTGTCCAAGAGTGGCTGAAGACCCGCCTTATGAGAGAGACCGTGGTAAGTAATGGCGTAACACCCACACACACACACACACACCAAGTCATCCTGAAGTGGATCCTCCTAAATACAGTACCTACAGCTAGGTTCAGGCCCATTCCTGCTAGGCTCTTCAGTCTGCACTGTAGTGAACTCTTTCACTCTGCTCACGGTTCACTCTGTCTCCTGCAGAACATTTGGTTCCACTCAGCCCTCTCTCTCCTCTTATTTCTCTCTTCATCCCCTCTTTCCCATGCCCACTAGTACTACCCATCCAAGTTAAGTGTGTTTTTGTTTTGATGCATGTTTAACTCTGCCTCCAGAGCTGTACAGATTGCTAATCGGCTCTCGGTCAGGTGCTTGTCAATCAGGCCAGTCAGCCGAAACAGAGAGTCCTGCCTGTGAGTAAACATGTTTCCGTGTAAGCCGAGCACGCTACAGTAGGTCCATCACTCTGTGTGCCACTTAGATGTTTGTGTGCTTCATAAACCATGGGCTAAGAGAGGGAGTGTGTGTGTGTTGGATAGATCACTGGCCAGACATTTTAGACGAAAACGTCAGTCGCTGCTGGAGACAATAAATAAGAAATAAATGAATTGGCAGGTTTTAAGATGGTGTCTATCTGGACGAATCATTTTACTCTGACTGGCTTGAACAGCTTTTGCTGTTCATTTAGAATCTGGATAAGTTGTTACAGTTATAGAACATGTTTCACAATATGTCATGTGTTTTCATTGCTTAGATGTGTTTATGGGTAGCTGTATATGGGATAGTTAGTGTATTTGTATTTATTATGGGACCCCCTTAGCAGGAGCTACTCTTCCTGGGGTCCAGCAAAATGAAGGCAGTTTACCATTTAAAAAAAACATTACAATACATTCACAACAGATTTCACAATGCATTAGGTGTGTTCCCTCAGGCCCCTACTCTACCACCACATATCTACAACACAGAATCCATGTGTACGTGTGTTTGTATAGTGCGCATATTATCGTGTGTCTGTGGGAAGGGTGTTGCTGGGTTTTGTACTACAGATTGAGGGCTACAGTATGTGTTAGTTATTTATGTAAGTGAAGGACATTATTTAGAGTTTGTGTGTGTGTCTGAGAGAGAGACTGGTTTTGTCCAGACTAGAGAGAAGAGGTGGGGTAGATTTCAGTCACTGTGAACAATTTAGTCTGTCAGCTCGACTTTTTGTTCTCGCTCTCCTCTCCCAACCCATCATTCTTTCTCCTCAGCTTACCAAATCACTATTCCCAGAGTTTGAGATGACTCCCTGCCTGGCAATTTCCCCCAGTCTTTGACGCCATAGCTTCCCTCAGTGATAGGGTGTGACCAGAATAGTTAATGCGTTTCCAAGCAAATGGGTGTGAAAATGTCAGTGGTTATTATGCATCAAATCAGTTGAATTGACCCCTTTTTGGTCACGACTTTTAAAGTTTGTGTAAAACCTCAATCATGTTTCACCTTCCTACTTTTTGTTGTTGAGCTTCTTAATCAATATATTCCTCCAACCTTTTTGTCCATCTCTTCCGCTGTCTCCTCCCTCGTTCTCTAGAGAGCAATGAGAGAACAGTATGGAGATCATTTCAATCTAAATTGGCCTCAGCCCGTCTTTAATCAGATGGCCTCTTTTCTCCCTTCATCGTCCCTCTTTTTTTCCCATCTCTCGGAAATGTCAACCTTCTCCTTTCTTTCTGTCGGCTGACTGCTCTCCCGGGGAGTCCCTGGTTGTTTTATGCCTGGGCACCTTTTAACACAGGCAGTGTGACAGCCAGCTAAATGAGCTCTCATTTCCATGTTGAATTCACCTAGGACTATACTAGACTGCTGCTCTGTGTGGACGTCATCCTCTGTCAGTTTGGGCCTCCTTTCTTCAGGCTTTATTCAACGACACTTTCTTATCCTGTGGCCTGATTATTTAGTTTGTGTCTGCTCTGTGGCCACTTTGTGTTCACTTTGGGGCCTCGAGGTGTGTTCATTCATACTGCTTTTTATAGCCCCCCCCCTCTCTTGTTTTCTCTCTCTCTGCTTCTCTCCCTCTTAGTCCTGAGGGTGTACCTGTAAACAAGTTCATTGTTGCGTTATGAAGGATCCTCCGGACTCGCTACAGCTGGCTCACTTCAACTGCTTAGAGGAATAGTCATTATAGCGTTGTAGTCTCCTGTGGGAAATCATGATGGTTTTGCCAAATTAAATGCAGCCTTTTTGCGTCATAAGTTCTCTATTTCTCCTCAACACAATGTCTGTTTGTGAGCTTCTAAATAAGTGCTGTATGTGTTTCTCAGGTGGGAAAAGCAAAGGGGATCCTGAAGAACTTCCTCATCGAGCCGTTCGTAGCCCACAAGCAGGTAAACTATCTACGTGATGCGATTTCTCTAGTCTAGCTTCCTCTCAGAGGACTGCAGCCGAACATGTTTTCCAACTTACTTTCATTTTATTCATGAGTTGTGTGAGGTACTGCACCTTCACTAAACAGTATGTCAAATCTCAAGGAATGGCTTTAAAGGAATAGTTCACCAAAAAAAATGATACTTAAGTATTTTGTTCATTAGTCCATTGTTAATGCCATCCCAAACAGTGATGCATGTCAGCAGTAAAGTTTTCAAGATTGAGTACTTTTAAGTACAGAACAAAAACTCTGAAGGTAGTTTGAGTGAATTATCCCTTGAACAAAATGGCTTCTATGACGTACACGTCTCTGGTTGTCTAGAACTGACCTGTGTGTGTCTCCCTATCCCTCAGGAAGAGGAGTTCTACGTGTGTATCTACGCCACACGGGAGGGAGACTACGTGTTGTTCCACCATGAAGGAGGGGTAGACGTGGGGGATGTGGACGCCAAGGCCAGTAAGCTTCTGGTAGGTGTGGACGAGAAGCTGACCGAAGACGCAGTGAAGAAACAGCTCCTGACCCATGTCGCTGCGGACATAAAAGAGTGAGTGGCGCGAGACAGTGCGTTCATTTAAAAACAGAATTCTACTTTGTAAGAGAGAGACTTTGCACACTGAAATAACAGGATACTAGATTAATGGAAGGTATATTTCTGGGAGAGAACCTCATTTCTTTCTGAGGTAGAGAAGTGGAGGGTTAGAGAAAGAACCTGTTGTTGCGTAAAGCTGGCTGGCAACACCCACTACAAAACAGAGAGGGGAAAGCGATGGTGAGGTACTCTAATAATGCTGGAGGGAGAAGGAGGAGGGGGGTGAGTTCCATTAGAGAAATGACATACTCCCTCGCCTTTCTTCGATCACCCCCTCCTTTCTCCTTAGCCTTATTCTGAGCACGTTCCTGGAGCCTGACGTTTATCTTGATGGGTGTGATACAGTGACCCCCCCCCCCCCCCCCCCTTTGCTCGAAACAGCTCTCTGTGAAGACAGGCAGGGCCTGGCTGGGCTCCCCACGGTCTTGGCTGACATTGAGGAAGATGGCTCTGCACTGTTCACCAACCCCCCCCTCACCCTCTTCTCTCCTTTTGGATCCAGGACTGGAGCGGTGGCCTGATCCCCCCCCCCCCCCCCCCCCCCTCACTCCTTGAGGCCAGTGTTCTCCTGGCAGCTAGAGTAGCCCTCCTGACAGACAGGAGACTGATGTGGTCACAAGGCCACAGAGCTGCCTGCACAGCTGACAGACAGGCAGGCACAGAGAGAGGAGGAAATACTGCCCTCACCACAGCCCTTCACCCATCTGTTTTGACAGGAGGGTGTAATGTAGATGTTTCCTACAGCGAGGTTTACCAGCTAATTTACAGGTGCAGTGGAAGAAAGCCGCTTCCTCCTCCAACACTGCCTCCACCCCTCCCTCTTTCCCTCACTTCTTCCTTATTAGTGTTGGCTCTTGTTTTTATGGATTTAGTGCTGTGGAAAGTGCCATCACTAAGGGAAATTAATTAGAATGAATAGTCAGTTGACAGATCTTCCACTGAACCATATTTATTTCTCTGCACATAATAAGGAAGAGAAAGGGGCTGTCTGTATTTTAGGGAAAGTTAAACGATTGAAGGTGTGGCTATAAAACAGTTGAACTTGTTGGCTGGTTATTTCCTCCTGCAGGGTTCTGGCCAGCTTCGTCGTTGGACTGTTCAACCTGTATCAAGACCTATACTTCACCTACCTTGAGATCAACCCACTGGGTAGGTCCTGTCATACAATCCTACCACATCCAACACTCCTACCAACCTCCTACCACAGCCTAAACATGATGCTCTGAACAACTCCCTCATCCAGACATACACTCACAGCCTCGTCATTTTGTCATAGAATTAAGAAGTTTGAGGGGGGAAAATAAAGATCTGACGGAATCTAAAAACATCTCCTTGTAGGAAAACGTATAGAGGAGCAGAAGTTCATTACAACATTCTAATTCTGAGGGGGGAACTAGTTGAATAATTCATGTTCCTGCTGTTTGATGACTGCAGTGTGTTTATCAGGGTGTAATTGGTCATCAGTACCAGGTTATATGCCCCGTGGCAGCTGTTCCTTTGGAGGGGAGAGGACTGGGGCTGCTGAGACCTCCCCTCCTGCTTTGATGTCTCCCCCACACCCCCTGCCTCTCCAATCTCCCCTTCCCGCAGAGTGAGTAGGGACTAGGGAGGTTAGGACGCCCCCTGGGGGTGGACATGGTCCTCTCTCATTTCCCCTGTGTTGTATTTTAGAGATCACCCCCACAGTGGCACCGCTGGAGACGAGCAGGTTTCTGTGGAAACTACACAAACGAACACACAGTGTCAGTGTTTATCTAAACAAAACCGTGCCCTTTCCAACCATAGCTGACCCCAGAACCAATCCACTTAGGTAGGATGGAAGCGGTGAGGTACAGATGGAGAGCAGTTCTCTGATTCAATCACAGTGGAAGAAGCCAAGTGAATATCAATAAGAGGATGTGGTTGTTTGCCTTCTGTATTTAACCCTACAATGCCCTGGGCTAACATGCTACTATGTGCCTTCCATGTCGTGTCTCTCTCTCCGTTTCCTTCTCCCAGTGGTCACGAAGGATGGCGTGTTTGTGCTAGACATGGCGGCTAAGATCGATGCCACAGCTGACTACCTCTGTAAGGCCAAGTGGGGCGACGTCGAGTTCCCTCCACCCTTTGGCAGGGAGGCCTACCCTGAGGTGAGGACAATCACCTCACTGCTAGCCAGAGGCTGCTATGTCCATATTGTTACTTAGAAGGATATGGGCAGTTCCAAGGAAGTCATAAAATATTATACAATCGCTTTACAAGTAATTATGTATCATGTAAAGACCAGGGTTGGGGTCGATTCGAAAAGTAAATCCAATTCAACATTTTCCTCATTGAAAATCATGGCAGAGAATTTGAATTTCAGTGTACTTCCGGAATTGAAATGGAATTGACCCCAACCCTGATAAAGACTTTACATATATTTTCAAATAAGCCTCTAAGGTAATCTGCATAAAAATTCCAGATGTACATACTATATCTGGTTCCTCATTAGTTAGTTTTTTGCTGACTAGATGCACACCCATACAGTGATAAAGGTTTCAGTTCCTTCCTGTTTATTGATGACACATGACTATTTTATGTGTCCTCTGGCTGTCCCAGCTATGGAGAGAGATGTTGATCAGGGAAGGGACTAGGGGAGTGACTCTGAGCCTTGACTCATACTGAGTTAGTACCATATCTCCGTGGCGATATCATAGCACACCCCAGTAGCGATGGTCGTTGGGGTGTAGGGCTACATGACAACAGGGATGTTGTGACCTCATTAGACGTTATTATTCTACGCTTAGATATTCTGTCATCTGTCTCCCATTTCTATGGCCCAGTCTAGATTTAAAATGTTTGACCTGTGTTTTTGTGCACATACTAAAAAAAGAATCTGAGGAGAAATACTGATATTTGAAAGTGTGGACCTGGGCTACCAGAGATGTTTATCCTCTGTCGTTGAACCAGGATAAAATGAGTTTGAAAAGGAAACAACATGAGTGGATTATTACAGCCTAATGAAGTGGTGCTCAAACTGATGTCTGGCCTGATTACTGCTGCCCTCAGGAAACCCTGCACTCCCAGTACCACTGGACCTTCAGCTAACCTTCCCTTTGGCTCTTGCAGGAGGCCTATATTGCAGACCTGGATGCCAAGAGTGGTGCCAGTCTCAAACTCACCCTGCTCAACCCCCGTGGAAGAATCTGGACCATGGTGGCAGGAGGAGGGGCTTCCGTCGTCTACAGGTAGAGTCACCAATCACAATGTCTCAATCTCAGCCATGCGTCTTCACCTCAGCATGCCAAACGATGTTACTGATAACATGTTCTTTCATTGTGGTGTTGCTGATGGCCCTGTTAGCTTAGTTTCTGGCTGTCTCCTAGGCTACGCTACCTCGGTTGGAATTGGGTTTAGCATTAGGAGAGTGCACCGGCTGGTGATGGAACAATCAGATTGATGGCGCAGCCGAGGTCAGACGCTGCCGCTTGTTCAGCAGAGAGCTAAATGAGATCATTTTAACGATGCGATCTTAACGAGAGTCTGGAGGAATGAGGAGACTTCCGTCTGTCAGGGGCATGAGGCGTAACGTTCAGACACACCTACTGTGACTGAATGCTTCTGTGGATTGGAGTAGTGTTTGTATAGCTTGTTTTAAGTGTTTACAGACTTGGCGAGAGAGAATTGGTTGATATAATTAAACTTTCACAATGCACTACTATACTGAATGTACAGTATACTGTAGATGTTTTCTTCAGGTGATTGTGTGTATTGTCCCTGCACCCCTGTGTTTGTGTGTTTTTATCCAATGGGATCCCTTCTACACAGTGACACCATCTGTGACCTGGGTGGGGTTGACGAGCTGGCCAATTACGGGGAGTATTCAGGAGCGCCCAGCGAACAGCAGACCTATGACTACGCCAAGACCATCCTGTCCCTGATGACCCGCGAGAAACACCCCGACGGAAAAGTCCTGATCATCGGAGGAAGCATCGCAAACTTCACTAACGTTGCAGCCACATTTAAGGTAGATATAAAAATGCTGAGTTGAACACAATATCTGAAGCAATTGTGATTTAGATTCCCCTAGGGTTAGATTACTCTGAGATCCTCTCTTGTCTCTGTTCCAGGGCATTGTCAGGGCCATCAGGGACTACCAGGGCCCCATAAAGGAGCATGAGATCACCATTTTTGTCCGCCGGGGGGGCCCCAACTACCAGGAAGGCCTCAGGGTCATGGGCGAAGTGGGTGAGTAGCTCCACAATAGATAAAAGTTCCTTTTGCAAGAGATGTTCAAGGTCTTGTATTTCTCCTAATTTCCTCTGTGATAAAAGGTCAGGCCAATGCTATTTTTTAGCTTTGATTGACACACTCGACCTTCTGAAGACATTCAGTGTGTGTGTGTGTGCCATGTTTCCACAGGTAAGACTACTGGCATCCCCATCCATGTCTTCGGCACAGAGACTCACATGACTGCCATTGTCGGCATGGCGCTGGGCCACCGACCAATACCCAAAGAGCCTCCCGTCGCCGCCCACACCGCCAACTTCCTGCTCAACTCCAGTGCCAGTTCATCGGTAGGTTACACTGGGCCTATAATTAGTTACAGGGCAATTCTACCACTTTTCAATGCAGTCAAAAATGTGATGTTGCTGTTTTTTTATGATATTTCCACACTGAGCTCAAAATAACATGATGATAATGCCTTTTTAATGTAAGAGATTTGAGAGAAAAAAATGCCTGGAATTTCAGCCTGTTCAGGTGGGATAATGGGATTATTCTGATCAATGACCAGTCACCATTTATTTGCATATGTATCCTCCTACTTTGAAAGGGTAAGCAGGGTGGGCTCTAGAGTCTAGATGATCCTATCTACTAATTAGTGTATGTAAATATATTAACATTTGTATCAGCCCCCCGCACTATCAGACAGACCATTTCAATGGCAAAAGGAGGCTCAGGGAAATAAATCATTTCAAATGATAGTTATTTTCATGAAATATAAACACACAGTGATTTATTAGACCTACAGTGATGATAGAAAAATAAGACTGCATGGGGGCTTTAATAAGTTATACCCGATCACATAATCAGAAATGTGAACATTTTAAAAAACAGTTTTTTTTTTTTAAATATTTTTTTTTTCAAACACTGAGATTCGCGGTGACGTGTTTCCCGTGCTGGCACGGTGAGGTCATCTGAGGTGCGTCTTTGTGTGTAGAGCATTGCCTGGCTTTGTATGCTGCTGTGGTTTTTAAATGGCAGCCAGGAGACAATACACTAGGCCTGTGCTGTAGCCTGCAGGGCTCCATTAGCAATGTGCTGCACCAGGGCTTTCAGAGAGATGCGTCCGTGGTCATCCGTGTGTTATGGGAAGGGGGCCTATATCCATTTGATGATGGAGGATGTCTGGGCAAAAGGGCAAAAATATGAAAGCAGCAAATACACATGCACAGGTTCGCAAAAGTGTCGATTTGGCTTCCTGGGGAATGCACCCATCTCACTCTAAACACAGCTCAACTCAATGTCGTTTTAATGAATTTGAATGAATTTAATCTGTGGGGGCAGCATGTAGATTGTTTTTAAAGCAAGTTCAACACGTGAGTCCGCTGTGCCATAGACATAGTTTGTACATAGGGCCCTACTGTGCAGCTGGCATCACTGCAGTTTCATCACACAAGGCTTCATTGTAAAGCTTGCACTGTGCTACTCTCTCTCTATGCAGGTAATGTGGCACTGTCACAAATAAAACATGACTGTTTTTTTAGGCAAGTCATTCAAATCAAGGCTGTTCTAGGATGGCATGTGTGCATCAGGGCTGGTGTTAACCTGATTAGCTCTTCAACAGAATGTAACACTTGTTCTCCTGTCTTCCCTCTCTCCTCTGTCCTCTCCAGACCCCAGTCTCCAGCAGGACAGCCTCCTTCTCTGAGAACAAGGCTGGCCCCGGGGCCTCTGCTGCCAAGAAGGCCAAGTCAGGGGCCCCTCCAGGTGAGCTCCTCGATGAGACCACACACACACATGGGAAATGTAAGAATGATGCTTCTCAGGTATTTATGTAAAAGTAATCCAATGCAGTTTTACAAGACGGGTTGGGGTCAATTCCATTTAAATTCCAGTCAATTCAGGAAGTACACTGATATTTAAATTCTCTAAATATGCTTTTTAATTAGGAAAATTCCAATTCCACATTTTTATTTTCTGAATTGACTAGAATTTAAATGGAATTGACCCCAACCCTGGTAGCAAGAGGCTTCCTTGAGAGCCACTTCTCTCATAAAATGGGAGTTTGTCTCCCAGCTCCCCCTGGTGGCCATTAGGGGTCTCACAGCCCAGGATCTGTTGTGAAAAACCTCCCCTTTTAGAGGGCGTTATCTACCCACGTTCTGAATGTAATAACATTGATTATAATGTTTCTGATTTGTTTTTATTTTTTTTATTGTTGTGGCACCACAGAGCGACAGGCGTCGTCAGACAGTCCAGGAGGTAGGACACTCCCCTGTCAGACAGACTGACTAGGGTGGGCCTGGGACATGGCTCTCCCCCTAGCCCCCCTGTGAAGCCCTCGAGCTGGGTCATGTGCTCCTGTCCTCTCCTCTCTCATGTGTCTGTGCTAGAAGTGGCTTTTATTTCTATGGTGTTCTAATGCTTCATCCATGGGAACAACTAGGACAATATTGACGTATAGGCGACTACATTTCTGATCACATTTGTAGTCCTTAGAGGGGAATTTCTGACATCCAGAAATATAACATGTTTTGTATGGTTGCGCTTTCAGCTTCTGTCTCACTGACCCCTGTGGTTTCCTGTCGGTTGTGATGTCTCAGTCAGCGGCTGGCTGTCAGTGTTTGGTTCCTTCACTGTCTAATAACTGTTTGCCCTTCCATGTGTCTTCTGTTGATGTTGTGTGCCCTGCTCTATCACACCTCTTAGCAGAGCAGGATATGACTTCTTTAAAGCTCGTACCTCTCTGTAGTGAGTTAAAAGCCCTTTCTCTCCTGGTGCGGTAATAAGGAGATCAAGCTATTTTTCTCCCTCTGAGTAAGTGTGTGTGCATGCCAAACCTCTGTTCATTGTTTGAGTGACTTTGCATTTTGTAGTTAACCTTCCCCTCCATCTTTCCTCCCCTCCCTCTCCTTTCCTTGTCCCCTGTGTGTTCCTGTCCCTGCAGTCAAGGCGTCAACCCTCTTCAGCAAGCAGACCAAGTCCATCGTGTGGGGCATGCAGACTCGGGCCGTGCAGGGCATGCTGGACTTTGACTACACCTGCTCCAGGGATGAGCCCTCTGTGTCTGCCATGGTCTACCCATTCACGTAGGTGTCTCTTTCTTTACTTCCTGTCTCTGTACTTACTGTTTCCTCTATACCACTTTAACTGTCGTGCCCCGAGACCACAGAGAGGTGTTGAAAATAACAAGCGCGTGTGTGTGTGTGTGTGTGTGTGTGTGCATTCACACGTGCTTATCTTATTTGCCTGGTTCATCTTTCGAGACTCAACGTTGTGACTGTCTGTGTGTTCCAGTGGGGACCACAAGCAGAAGTTCTACTGGGGCCATAAGGAGATCCTGTTGCCTGTCTATAAGAACATGGGCGACGCCATGAGGAAACACCCGGAGGTGGACGTGCTCATCAGCTTCGCCTCGCTCCGCTCTGCCTTCGACAGCACCATGGAGACCATGCAGTACCCGCAGGTTGGTAGTGCCTCCATGCCACCCAGAGGGTGTCATCTAATGGTGAGCGAGCCGTAGATCTGACCGACTGTAATACTTCATATCCTCACCCCTTCAGATCCACACCATCGCCATCATAGCCGAGGGCATCCCTGAAGCCCAGACCAGGAAGATCATTAAGAAGGCGGACGAGAAGGGTATCACTATCATCGGCCCGGCAACGGTAGGGCCCTCCTACTCTACACCACTCACTTACAGTATGTGAGGCCTGCTTTTTTTTAAGGTGTAGAGAAGGGTATCATATCTAACTCTGTGTGTGTGTGCGCGCTTGGCCAGGTTGGAGGGATCAAGCCTGGCTGTTTTAAGATCGGGAACACAGGGGGCATGCTGGATAACATCCTGGCCTCTAAGCTGTACCGTCCAGGCAGTGTGGCCTACGTGTCCCGCTCTGGAGGCATGTCCAACGAGCTCAACAACATCATCTCCCGCACCACCGACGGAGTCTACGAGGGAGTGGCCATTGGAGGAGACCGGTAAGAGTGGCTGTGTGTGTGTGTGAATGGGGTGGATAAGATTACTGATGTATGTCTGTGTGTGTATAATTAATGCTTATTTCTTCATTAGATACCCAGGCTCAATCTACACAGACCATGTGCTGAGGTACCAGGACACCCCAGGGGTAGAGATGATCGTAATGCTGGGAGAGGTGAGGTTTTGAAAGACACCACACACACACACGTCCACATCATTGCTGCTAATGAGCCCCCTCCACTGAGTAACTAACCATAGAAAAATAAACCTTATCCTTTTAACGCAATCAATTTATTTTCATCAAACGTAGCTAATTAACATCGACATTTATGACCAGACTAATTCCATGATTGGATACTCACCTCTGTGTGTGTGTGTGTGTGTGTGGGGGGGGGGGGGGGGGGGGGGGGGGGGGGGGGGGGGGACTTCCATTTAAAAGCACTGTTGGTCTCCCTTCTAGATTGGCGGCACAGAGGAGTATACGATCTGCCAGGGCATCAAGTCAGGCAGGATCACCAAGCCTGTGGTGAGCTGGTGCATCGGGACCTGTGCCACCATGTTCTCCTCAGAGGTGAGTGTGATGGGAAGAGTTTGGGGGGGAGGGGTTAAAGTCATTGGATTGATATCAGAGACTTGCAGGGCAGGCATACTGGAAGAAGGGGTCTGGTTTAGAGGTCGACCGATTATGATTTTTCAACGCCGATACCGATTAATCGGCCGTTTTTTATTTATTTATTATTTATATTATTTGTAATAATGACAATTACAACAATACTGAATGAACACTTATTTTAACTTAATATAATACATCAATAAAATCAATTTAGTCTCAAATAAATAATGAAACATGTTCAATTTTGTTTAAATAATGCAAAAACAAAGTGTTGGAGAAGAAAGTAAAAGTGCAATATTTGCCATGTAAAAAAGCTAACGTTTAAGTTCCTTGCTCAGAACATGAGAACATATGAAAGCTGGTGGTTCCTTTTAACATGAGTCTTCAATATTCCCAGGTAAGATGTTTTAGGTTGTAGTTATTATAGGAGGCTATTTCTCTCTATACGATTTGTATTTCATATACCTTTGACTATTGAATGTTCTTATAGGCACTATAGCCTAATCTCAGGAGTTGATAGGCTTGAAGTCATAAACAGTGCAATGCTTGAAGCACACGCGAAGAGCTGCTGGCAAATGCAGGAAAGTGCTGTTTGAATGAATTCTTACGAGCCTGCTGCTGCCGACCACCGCTCAGTCAGACTGCTCTATCAAACATCACATCATAGACTTAATTATAATATAATAACACACAGAAATACGAGCCTTAGGTCATTGATATGGTCAAATCCGGAAACTATCATTTCGAAAACCAAACTTTTATTCTTTCAGTGAAATACGGAACCGTTCCGTATTTTATCTAACGGATGGCATCCCTCCTTGCTGTTACATTGCACAACCTTCAATGTTATGTCATAATTATGTACAATTCTGGCAAATTAATTACGGTCTTTGTCAGGAAGAAATGGTTTTCACACAGTTCGCAACGAGCCAGGCAGCTCAAACTGCTGCATATACCCTGACTCTGCTTGCACAGAACGCAAGAGAAGTGACACAATTTCCCTAGTTAAAAGAAATTCATGTTAGCAGGCAATATTAACCAAATATGCAGGATTAAAAATATATACTTGTGTATTGATTTTAAGAAAGGCATTGATGTTTATGGTTAGGTACACTTGGTGCAACGACAGTGCTTTTTTTCGCGAATGCGCTTGTTAAATCATCACCCGTTTGGCGAAGTAGGCTGTGATTCGATGATAAATGAACAGGCACCGCATCGATTATATGCAATGCAGGACAAGCTAGATAAACTAGTAATATCATCAACTATGTGTAGTTAACTAGTGATTTAAAAAAAAAAAAATTATATATAAGATAAGTTTAATGCTAGCTTGCTCCTTGCTGCACTCGCGTAACAGGTAGTCAGCCTGCCACACAGTCTCCTCGTGGAGTGCAATGTAATCGTCCATAATCGGCGCCCAAAAATGCCGATTTACCGATTGTTATGAAAACTTGAAATCGGCCCTGGTTATGGGGTTGGTGACTGTCTCCTATGATATGCTGACCCGGTCTGTCACCTGTAGGTCCAGTTTGGTCATGCTGGAGCGTGTGCCAACCAGGCCTCAGAGACAGCCGTGGCCAAGAACCTGGCTCTGAAGGAGGCCGGAGCCTTCGTACCCAAGAGCTTTGACGAGCTGGGAGATGTCATCAAGTCAGTGCAGAAAATCACACACTGATATGATTTAGAAAAACATACATCCAAGCCACAACATAAGATTGACAGTTTTAATGAATGTACAAAAGCACTGTTGTGAAATTGAAGTTTCCCATCCTCATGTACAGATCAGTGTATGACGACCTCGTTGCCAAAGGAGTCATCGTTCCAGCTATGGAGGTGCCCCCTCCCACGGTGCCAATGGACTACTCCTGGGCCCGGGTGAGTAATGACAACCAGTCAGTGCCACGCTAGCTCATGTCCCCTGTGAGTTAGCGGTGAATCAGGATCTCTTATTGGCTCTGGACAATGTTATTGACTTCCATATAAGGCAAACTTCACTGAACCGTATCAGACTGTGTTAAACTGAAACAGATGGAGAGCAATGAGAGGGTGTGGTGACTCCCTCCCTCTCCCCCTCTCTCTATCCCTCTGTGCTGTAGGAGCTGGGTCTGATCCGTAAGCCAGCCTCCTTTATGACCAGTATCTGTGATGAGAGGGGCCAGGAGCTCATCTATGCTGGAATGCCCATCACTGAGGTGTTCAAGTCAGAGATGGGCCTGGGAGGAACCCTGGGACTGCTCTGGTTCCAGAGGAGGTACAGTTCTGTCCCCCAAAACATGAAACCGTGAACCAGTCAATAATAATAATAATACTGCCATTGTTCACATAAAACATTAAACATACACTATCATAATTAAATTTGAATACAATTCTATGTCTCTGTGTCCTCCCTCCTCCTTGCCCCAAGGCTGCCCAGTTATGCTGCCAAGTTCATTGAGATGTGTCTGATGGTAACTGCTGACCATGGTCCTGCCGTCTCCGGTGCCCACAACACCATCGTCTGTGCCCGTGCTGGCAAAGACCTCATCTCTAGCCTCACCTCTGGCCTGCTCACCATCGTAAGAACATAGTCAAGTCAACCTCGACATACTTAGGCCCACTCAAACCAGCAGAGTAGCCTCTTCTGAAGATAATGCCTCTGTTTAATTAATTCATTGAGCTTTGGTAGTCGACGTGTGTCTCTATTTGAGTGTTTCTTTCTGTATGTGTGATTTCCAGGGGGACCGGTTCGGAGGGGCCCTGGACGCTGCAGCCAAGCAGTTCAGCAAGGCGTTTGACAGCGGCATGTTGCCCATGGAGTTTGTCAATAAGATGAAGAAGGAGGGCAACCTGATTATGGGCATCGGACACAGGGTCAAGTCGGTGAGCACCGTCCCTGTGTCTCTGTTTGGATGCCATGTGTCTTTCATATTTTTTTACTGTGTGTGTGTGTGTGTGTGTGTGTGTGTGTGTGTGTGCGCGCTTCAGATCAACAACCCAGACATGCGGGTGCAGATCCTGAAGGACTTTGTGAAGAAGACCTTCCCCTCCACCCAGCTGTTGGACTACGCCATGGATGTAGAGAAGATCACCACCGCCAAGGTACTAACCCTGTCGTCCTCTCCTGCACCCTGGATCACCCCACTGGGATCATCTGTTCTAAACCATGTCTTCTCCTCTCTGCTGCGGTTTCAGAAACCCAACCTGATTCTGAATGTGGACGGTTTCATCGGAGTAGCCTTTGTGGACCTGCTCAGGAACTGTGGTGGATTTACACGGTAAATCCTATGCTATTTAACTCCAGTCAATGACATTCTGTACAATGCAACTATACTACTGTCTGGGTCATCCGGCTGTCCTTTTGTTGGCCTTAGCCTACATTCAGTGTTACATCAACTCACCATTGCCCCCTGGTGTTTGTCTTCCCCCTCAGGGACGAGGCTGATGAGTTTGTGGAGATCGGAGCGCTGAATGGAATCTTTGTCCTGGGGCGGAGCATGGGTTTCATCGGTGAGTTGGGGGTCATGGGTCATGACCCTGATGAGTTTGACCCCTAGAAATGGTAATGGGGAAAGGGGCTGTGATGTAAGGAGCGGAGGATACGCAATATAATATTGCTAAAATTGGAACCTTACCTACGCTTCTACTTCTCCCTCAGGACACTACCTGGATCAGAAGAGGCTGAAACAGGGTCTGTACCGTCACCCTTGGGACGACATCTCCTACGTTCTCCCCGAACACATGTCCATGTAACCACAGAAACCAGGCCATGGACACCCCCCCCCCCCCCCCCCAGTTACCGCACCCTAACCTCCACCCTCACCTTTACTGTGTTCTGTCAGCCCTAAGTGGTGGGAGAACAACAATGAAGACTGATATTATTATAGATGTGTCTATACAACAGTAATAAGGACAACCATTTTTTAAATTAATACAGTTTCAGTTTTTTTAAATCAGTAAGCTGATCAAACATGCTGCAACCCCGTTAATAATAGCAAGGCCTGCAAAACTGTGAATGCGCACTCCGATGTGTCTGAGTCTGCTAGAGAGATCAAGCAAGCTGCAGAGAATGAGAAAAGAGGCTCATTCATTAGTTGACCCTTAACCCTATAGTGTGTGAGTGCAGTTAAAGCAATTCTCTTCCCAAGATTACCAGTAGGGATACAGATGATTGTCTTCCCATTTACTGCAAATACTACTGTTATTACTACTAGTACTACTACAACAGCTTCTATACTACACCTATGCCTACAGTGAAGTACGTCGATGAGACTGTATCTCCCACTATCATCTCTCTCCGTAAACCAAGCATGTGTCTGTGTATCACAGACTTCCTGTGTTAGCTGTGCAGTTCTCTTTCTTGAGTGTGTTGGTGCCATATTAAAATCATACGCTTTTTATCGGGGGTGAGCCGTAGTGCAATAATACTTGCTACAGTTTTACAGTTATAGATTCTAACTTTATTTATGTATAGATGTTTTAACAGCCGAGTAAATAAATGTAATAGAAAGTATTAGCATTTTTGATGTACTGTAAATGCCCATGAAACGGTTGCGTTTTAAACCGTAAGGTATCTCCCTGACCAATCACATTGGGCTGTAAATACAGTGAAAGCTCATCCTCTGTCCCAAACAGGACGGTGCCCAGAATGGCAAAGGTACCATTGAATGCAGCATTATTTATCTGAACGTTACTAGCTAGACCAGCTCCATTGTGACCGGCTATTTCTTGCAAGCTGTATCTGTCCGTACTATTTGTGTTGTCATGTCAACACAATTTGTTTGACCTAATGCGATGTGAACTGAACGTGCCTCTGTAGAGATGTGTCGTGATATATTTTCAGAACGGTGTGACTGAGTATATTAAAGGTGACCCATTGGAACACAGCTCTGTCTAGTTCTTCCATAAAATGCATGTGGTATATAATCATTTTAATTGTTTCACTGTGTCGTACTCCATCCATCAGTTTATCAAACCATTGGTTTTAAAACCGACACGTTAATGATATCATATCCAATAACAACAGAGGCCGTAGTGGCCTATTGGGAGCTGTCTTCGTTTTCTCAAACAGCCAGTGCATATGAGGGTCTACTAGACGGCTATAGAGCTTATTCTTCAGACCTCAGTCCTGTTTTATGTGCTCTGGGGGTGTCATTTCTGTTCATTCATGGCAAAGTGATTCTACTCACTTATGTAACAGAGTGGGACTATGTATTGGCCTGGCCCTTTTATGTGAAAGAACATCCATCACATTAAATGAATGGAAACATCCATGTGTAGCTTCCATTCATGTCATTCAAAGACACCCACTCAGAGAAGGTGAATTGATGATACCCTGCTTCGGCAGAGAAAGCTGAGGTTGAAGAAGCACAAAAGCTTCTCCTGTCCGCCACAAATTAGTGGGATGGGCTTTACCGCACACGCCGAGCAGTAACGCCTTGCATCCACTGCGCATGTCAGTAATTCCGCCTGTGTTTTGAGTTTATGTATGTGTGTCTGCGTGTGTGTTCTTTCCCACAAGAGTTTACTGGAATTCCGAATGCTCACAACCACCGCCAGAATGGCAGCTGCACCCCCGAACTCAGACGACTCTAGCCGGGGTAGTAGCGGTAGCAGCACGCCCGGCGTCCTTGTCGGGGACGGGGACACGGAAGAGGCCGAGGATTTCACCTCCTCCTCCCACTGCACAGAGCTGTCTCGGCGGCAGAATGAACAGAGGAAGCAGGGATTGTTCTGCGACGTGACGCTGGCCTTCAGCAGTGGGGCGGCAACCGGGAATGTTCAGAGCTGTGAGTTTTCCGCTCACCGTTCTGTACTGGCCGCGGCTACGGACTATTTCACGCCGTTGCTGGGAGGGCAGTTCTCCGAGTCGCTGTCGGGTCGGGTTGAGTTGAAGGAATGGAGCGCTGAATTGGGACCAGACCCGGAGACGGTGGAGAGTGTCATTCAGTACATGTACATCGGAGAAATACGTGTGAGCACCTGCAATGTGCATGAAGTGTTAGAGCTTGCTGACAGGTTTGTTTACAATTTACATTAGTGTTCCTTTTAATGTGCATAATCCATTTAATCGCCACTTGTTAGTACTTGATTATTTGTATGTAGTTCAGTGACATAATGTTGTTTTGGCTTACTGGAGGTGTCACTGAAGCATATTGGTTAGGGTTTAGGGTCGGGACGTCCCATGGGTCCCGGATAGCACTGACCATCCTGTAACCTGTCAACCCTGAATTTGAGTGTGGTGAGTTCATGGGTGTCATAATTGGCCTTGCCAATGTTTGTTTCTCATGTTCTGTTATTGATTGTGTGTTTTGGCTGCAGGTTCCTGCTGCTGCATCTGAAGGAGTTCTGTGGGGAGTTCTTGAAGAAGAAGCTGAGCCTGGCCAACTGTGTGGCGGTGCACAGCCTGGCCCACATGTACACCCTGGACCAGCTGGCTCTGCGGGCCGCAGACATGATCCGACGCAATTTCCACAAGGTCATCCAGGATGAGGAGTTCTACACCCTGCCCTTCCACCTGGTGAGGGACTGGCTGTCTGACGCGGAGATCACCGTGGACGAGGAAGAGGTGCTGTTTGAGGCTGTGGTGAAGTGGGTCCAGAGGAACACAGAACAGCGGGGGAGGTACTTTGAGGAGTTGTTCCGTCTCCTCCGGCTACCCCAGATTAAGCCCACCTGTCTGACGCGCGTGGTGAAGAACGAGGCGTTGGTGGCTGCCAACGAGGCCTGTCTCCGCCTGGTGTCCGATGCCGTGGAGGGCCACGCCATCCGCTGTGAGAACCTCAAGTCAGCTGACCTGGAGTTCTGGTCGTCCTATATGGCCTCCTTCCAGCCGCGCTTCGGCCAGAACATGGACGTTATCATGGTGGTGGGCGGGGTGTCTGAGGGGGGTGACTACCTGAGTGAATGTGTGGGTTACTTCATCTACGAGGACCGCTGGGTTAACCTGCCCCACATCCACAACCACCTGGATGGCCACGCCATCGCCACCACAGAGTCCCACATCTACGTAGCAGGATCCATGGAACCGGGCTTCGCCAAGACCGTGGAGCGCTATAACCCCAACCGCAACACCTGGGAACAGGTGAGCAACCTGACCACACGTAAACACTCATTTGGTCTCACCTGTATCAAAGACATCCTGTATAGCATCGGTGGCCACGGCAACTTCAGCCCCGGCTTCAAGGACGTGAGCGTGTACGAGCCTGAGCCGGACAAGTGGCACAATCTGGAGTCGGCGCCCAAGATCCTGCGGGACGTGAAGGCGGTGAGCGTGGAGGACCGCTACGTATACGTGACGGCGCGCACGCCGGTGGACACGGACAACGAGGACGGGCTGAAGACGGTCACCACGCGTTACGACACAGAGAGCCGCCAGTGGCAGGACGTGGACTCCCTGCCGCTCATAGACAACTACTGTGTGTTCCAGATGGCCGTGGCCTCCACCAACTTCTACCACACGGCCTCCTGCTGCCCTAAGAGCTACACGGTGCGGGACGAGGCCGCCAAGCAGAAGATCAGCGCCCACATCTCAGACGAGATCCTGGAGAGCTTGCCGCCCGAGGTCACCAGCGTCGAGGGCGCCGCCATCTGCCACTTCGACGAGGACGTCTTTGTGATCGGTGGCTGGAAGAACAGCGACGACGTGGACAAGCAGTACCGCAAAGAGGCCTACCGCTACTCTGCCGAAAGGAAGCGCTGGATGCTGCTGCCGCCCATGCCCCAGCCGCGCTGCCGCGCCACCGCCTGCCACGTACGCATCCCCTACCGCTTCCTGTACGGCTGCCAGCGCTACCCCATGCCCCAGAACCTGGCCCGCCAGCGGGACCGTATGCAGCAGATGCAGCAGCTACACCGGCGCACCCTCACCTTGCGCAGGCAGCTGCAGTCTCAGATCGAGTGCTGAACTATCTCAACCCCTGTCTGTCCATCACATACACTCCAGAATGGGAGCAGCCCAGTCCAGCCCCAAGCCCCAAACATCCCCTGGCATCCATCGTCATTAACCCCCACCCATAACCTGCTGGAGCAGTGGCTCCTATGTTGCTCTCATGTTGGTTCTTTTTCAAGAGAACGCTGTGCCAGATCATCAGGTTGAGACGATGGTGTTGGTTGAGACGATGGTGTTGGTTTGTGACGATGGTGTTGGGTTGAGACGATGGTGTTGGGTTGAGACGATGGTGTTGGTTTGAGACGATGGTGTTGGTTTGAGACGATGGTGTTGGTTTGAGACGATGGTGTTGGTTGAGACGATGGTGTTGGTTTGTGACGATGGTGTTGGGTTGAGACGATGGTGTTGGGTTGAGACGATGGTGTTGGTTTGTGACGATGGTGTTGGTTGAGACGATGGTGTTGGTTTGAGACGATGGTGTTGGTTGAGACGATGGTGTTGGTTTGAGACGATGGTGTTGGTTGAGACGATGGTGTTGGTTTGAGACGATGGTGTTGGTTGAGACGATGGTGTTGGTTTGAGACGATGGTGTTGGTTTGTGACGATGGTGTTGGTTTGAGACGATGGTGTTGGTTTGTGACGATGGTGTTGGTTTGAGACGATGGTGTTGGTTTGAGACGATGGTGTTGGTTTGTGACGATGGTGTTGGTTTGAGACGATGGTGTTGGTTTGAGACGATGGTGTTGGGTTGAGACGATGGTGTTGGTTTGAGACGATGGTGTTGGTTTGAGACGATGGTGTTGGGTTGAGACGATGGTGTTGGTTTGAGACGATGGTGTTGGTTTGTGACGATGGTGTTGGTTTGTGACGATGGTGTTGGTTTGAGACGATGGTGTTGGTTTGAGACGATGGTGTTGGTTTGAGACGATGGTGTTGGTTTGTGACGATGGTGTTGGTTTGAGACGATGGTGTTGGTTTGTGACGATGGTGTTGGTTTGTGACGATGGTGTTGGTTTGTGACGATGGTGTTGGTTGAGACGATGGTGTTGGTTGAGACGATGGTGTTCAAGGCTGGGAGATGTGGGGGTGATGTGACCCTGTGCTGGCCAGGTGTTTGTCTATGTGGGGAGGACAGGCTGAATGTTACAAATGTGAATAGAGTGTTGTACAGGGACCAACATCGGACTCACTACCTATGTACGTCAGGCACAGGTGATGTTTGTCTTTTTATACATACATATAGTATATAGTTGTATACTTTTATTATATATAAATATTTTCTGTCCCCCTTTTATTGCTTATATGATGTAGGCAATGTGACCCTTCGGTATGGCAGAATCTACATTCCTCCAATCCAATGTGACCCTTCGGAATGGCAGAATCTACATTCCTCCAATACAATGTGACCCTTCGGTATGGCAGAATCTACATTCCTCCAATACAATGTGACCCTTCGGTATGGCAGAATCTACATTCCTCCAATACAATGTGACCCTTCGGTATGGCAGAATCTACATTCCTCCAATACAATGTGCTTAGTGATGTCAGTCGCTCTCTATGACATTCCATCAGGACACTGACAGTCTCTCCATGCAAATATCACATATATACATACATACACTCTGTCCAGCTGAAGGCTCGGGACAATACCAGTATTGCGATACTCGTTAGTGTCGTGGCAAGTGAACATAACACGAAGCACATTTAACTTGTTTAGGAAAACAAACATCTTATGTCATCCAGTCACATTTATTTTTCCAAGCTATAGCACACAATATGTTACATACAGCAGGTTATTAAAGGACCTAAGGGTTCGGTCTGTTTCGTGTTTTCATTTTTGCCATGGAAAAATGATTGCCATACTGGTGTCATCCTGGCCCAACCAGTCAGTCGGACCAAACCCTTACCAACACCTGATGGCTTTGCTGTGCTTTATATTAGCTTCATCTGAATGGCTCTGCTTGTTGTTGTTATAACTTTGATACAGTAGCTCAACATGAATGAAAGGAGAATAGTCTTATATTTATTATCAGATCTACGGTCCAATCAAGAGTGGACAACTTAATTAGTGACTTACCACCACTATCTATGTGGGCTGTGGTTTTCCCCTGTTTCCTTAATGGATCACAGTAAATTAGACGTCTCTCCTCCCCTCGTTGCTCCTAATGTTTCCTCTGTCTTATTACTGACGTTCGATAGTGTATTTCTTTGAGCAGTCAGTGCAGAGAGGGGGAGTCGACAGAGAAATCTCCCATGTGGCATCAGTTAGAAAGAAAGGAAGTTGGAAAGGAGAATGGAGATGGTGGGAGTCTGAGACAGATGGAGAGAGAGATTGTTCATCCATCCCCAATCTCTTAATTAGACTCGTGTGCACCCATCCGTCTGCAAGAGTGATGGTCATTATTCTGTTCATGTCTGAGTCTTGTGGAAAATTCTCCTTGTCAGTTTTTTCTGACAGGTATCTTAATGAAAGTCTTTTTAATTACTTTTTTTACCCAATTGGTAGTTACAGTCTTGTCTCATTGCTGCAACTCCGAGTCTGTACGGTAGTCTGTACGGGAGCTACACGCCTCTCCCGTACAGACTCGGGAGAGGCGAAGGTGTGCATCCTCCGAAACACAACACAACGACCACTTAACCCGGAAGCCAGCCGCACCAATGTGTCGGAGGAAACACCATACACCTGGCGACACTGTCAGCGTGCACTGCGCCTGTCCCGCCACAGGAGTCGCTAGTTCGAGATGGGACAAGGGCATCCCTGCCAATCTCTCCCCTAAACCGGACGATACTGGGCCAATTGTGCGCCGCCCCATGGGTCTCCCGGTTGTGGCCGGCTGCGACACAGCCTGGACTCGAACCCAGAATCTCTAGTTGCACAGCTAGCGCTATGATGCAGTGTCTTAGACTGCTGCGCCACTCGGGAGGCCCCTTAATGAAACAGTCTTAACTTGGTAACATTCCATTGATCATTTGAAATTCCATCAACCATTCCGTTTAATTATTCTTCAGTCTTCTGCTCGTCCCATTCCTGTTAGTAGGAACATTGTGTAGAAGGACCTAGGTGGGAGTTTGAATGTTTCTCTTCTTATTTTGTCTGCATTGGTTTTGAGTTTAATGGCTGGAGGGTGTAGTTCCCGATGGAGGACTTGATAACGTGTGTGTCTGCGTATCTGAGTACGCTAAACAATGCTTGGCAAAGCTGATGAAAAGCATGCTTAGTAGTGCACTTGTCTACCCCTTAATCAGTTTGTAATATTTAAGTCCGAGTGGGTTTACCTGTCATATTTGTCTTCAGATTTGGCCGATTTGCATTTTTTTCTTTTAATTTATCATTTAATCCAACACCAGCCGATAATCTATTCTGTTCCCATGTGAGAAAATATGTGCACTTAGTAATCCAAAATGAATGTGATGTGAAGTGTGGGGCAGCCCTGTTGCTGTACCTTATACAGGTGTTCATCTGCGAGATCCTGCCACATTGTTGTATGTTCTCCTCACCCTCCAAAGACAGTCAGATGAGATGTATAGACCAGTGGTTCCCAACCAGGGGTACGAAGACCCCTGGGGGTACTTGGCCTAGCCACAGGGGGTACTTGAAAAGACTGAGTCCATAGGGTTAGTGGTAAAATGCACATGAGGGGGGTACTTCAGGGGTACTCCGGGCAGAGCAAAATTCAGTTGGTGGTAGGTTGTGAACCACTGCTATAGACTAGAGGGTATCCTTATGTTACTGAGCGGAATGACCATATCAAGGTGAATGTGTTGCCATTGAGTTCAAGAGTTCATTGATTGTTATAAGCACTATCCCTGAAGCTAATTTATAACGTAAAGCACTATAATTTTGAGAATGCAATGAAAGGGTATTTCCTCAGTTTTGTTCCTCTTGCATAGCATTTGAAAAAATATTATTGACATATGTAGGCAACATATATTTTTGCTTTGCATGTGGCAGTCTGGCATTGTGTCAATATATTGGATGTAAAAAAAAATATGCTGATGTCATCACTTGCAATTAAAATGTCAATTTCTTTTTTTTACAACCTTGGTTTCCCATCTATCTTGTGTAAGGGGTAATCTAAATTCTGAATGTCATTTTGGTCAATGTTATTGGGCAGTTTTCAAGACTAGCTCTATATACATCTGTCTTTTCCTTGGGTGGAATTTTCTCCTCCAACGTGACAACCTCCTTCTTTTTTCTTTTTTAACATTTTTTTACAAAGCATAGAGTGATAGAGAAATCATCCCTCTATAGCTCCTATTACGGCACCTGTGAGAGCATGGGCAGTGTCATTGAGGCAATCTCCATTTTTAAGTAGTCCATTTTCTTCACAATCACCCTGATGACCATGAGGGATCAGCCAATAATGTTGGAAGTCCCACCCAGTTGACAAAATTAAAATGTTGGAAGCCCTCGATGGTGCTGCCAATGCTAAAACAGCATTTTGGCCACTAGAGGCCTCTATCATACTCTGACACTAAGCTACATACATACACATGGACATTAAACAGTACTATGCACTGAGTCATTGGGCATGAGCCAAGCACAGTAACAAATTCAGTCCAGTCAATCTTCCCTTCTACTAACACAGTAGGAAAACAATAGTACAATCATCCTTGCAGATGCAATAAGAAATATAGACATTTATATATGCATATGGGATTTCCTCTGGGACATAGTTGTGGATTTATTTTTCTCATGATAAATGCCAGTGGTAAGTGGGATACAGGAAGGGGTAAGGATAGGGGCGAGGGGGCGTCACACAGACAGGATGCTGTTGGAAGCGGAGAGCTTCAGCTCTTCCCGGGGGGCCTGGAGGGAGTCCCGGGGGGCAGCGTACTGGGCCACGTTGGGCAGCCCGTGCACCACACAGCAGCTGAGGGCACTGCGGAAGATGCCCATGTTGTGGGCGTCGTACCACTCCTCTGTTTTCTCGTCATAGCACTCCACGTTGAAGGTAGTGGTGAAGCCGTTGAAGCCCCCCACCACGAACAGGAGGTCGTCCACCACCTCGATGCCAAAGTTGCTGCGCGGGTTGAACATGGTGGGCACCGTGCGCCATGTGTTGGTCAGCGGGTTGTAGGCCTCAGCGCTACGCAGGCGGTTAGCCCCATCGAAGCCGCCCACCTGGGAGAGGACAGGGGAAACTTGAGTCAAATATTTCTTAACTTTCAGCTCTTACTGAATAAGGCGCTGAAATGCATTGTGCATGTGAATGTTCTGCTCACCGCATAGACCTGCTCCGCATAGGCGATGACCCCCACACCACTGCGCCTGCTTCTCATGGGGGTGGTCAGAGTCCACTGGTTGGTCTGGGGGCTGTAGCTCTCTGCTGTGAACAAGCACTCATTCCCATTGAAGCCACCGCAGATGTACACCTAGAGAAAAGATCATGCCAACATTTTATTAGCAAAAGTCATTATCCATCATGAAGTTCTCTCCCAGGTCCCTCTGTTCCGCTCACCTTGCCATGTAGTGTGGTAGCACTGGCATCACTCCTCTGCTCATGCATGGGGGCAATCAGGGTCCACTGGTTAGTCTCAGGCTCATAAGACTCAGCGGTGTTCAGTCGTACGTAGCCATCAAAGCCACCCATGGCATAGATACAGCCATCCAGCACCGCCACACTGACGTAGCAGCGCCGCGAGTGCATGGGGGCCACCTGGTGCCAGGTCCGTGTGACGGGGTTGAACTTGCGTACACTGTTAAAGTAGTCAACGCTGTCAAAGCCACCCACACAGTAGACAAAGCCATTGAGGTAAGCAGCTCCATGGTAGGCTCGAGGGCTCTCCTCCTCCCGGGTCACATTCACCCACCGGTCAGCCCGCGCATCATACGCCTCAATGCCATTGGTGGGGCTGCCACCACTCCAGCCACCGATGGCCAATAGGATGGCATAAGGCAGGCGTGGGCGGGTCAGAGGGTTGCGGAAGTCAGTGTTGGAGGGCCCGTTCATGTTCAGGTCGTACATGGCCTTCAGGGCACTGATGATGATAGGCTTGCAGTCGTCATTGTCCTTCACCAGGGTATTGTTCTTCACGTTGTTCATGAAGTAGTCGGCTGTCATCAAGGCCATGCGGACCTAAGCACACAGACACAGACAGACAGACGTGTGGTTAGCTGTTGACTAGCACGACACCCAAACTGTTCACCTCTCACCTTGGGCAGCAGCACAGAGACGTGGGCCTTGCGGTCCTGAGGCGAGTGGTTTATCCAGCGTAGGACCGCCTCAAACACAACATCCTCCTGCTTCACATTCAGGTCGTCCTTCTTGATGATGTCACAGAGCTGTGCCAGAGAGAGCTCCATGAACTCCTCTGAGAAACACACCATCTCAAAGTGGTGCAGGATGAAGAGGTAGGCCCGGCGGCGCAGATCAGGGCAGGAGTAGAAGTCCGCAAACTTGCAGATGCCGATGCAGTTCTGCAGACAGAGGTGGGCCTCCAGATAGTCGCAGCAGGCTCTCACGATCCCCAGGATGCAGAACTGGTCTGCAGCCGCCAGGAGAGGTTCTACATTCTCTGCAGTCACAGGCACGGAACGTGTGTAGGCATACTCGATGATCAGGCGCATCATGTCTGGGTTCACACCAGGAATGCTGTAGACCCGCTTCTCAATGTTGTTCCAGCCGCTTGTGAAGAGAGCACTGTGGGTCAGGGGTTATAATAATACAGGGAGATAGAAACATCAATATTCTTCTCACTACAGCATTGCAAGTGAACAAAGTTCCTCAGGACTCCCCAAAAGGAGTCCTAATAATTACAGAGAGTTGCACCAAGGCAGAGATACCATAAATCAACGATGTTCTCGCATTCTCATTCAAAGTCAAGTGGTGCCTGAATGGGAATGTCGTCTAGCCAGCACATCCCAACCCAACCTATCCCAACCAGGGGAGGCTACTCACCGGAAGTATGAGCTGCATCCACAAAGAATGTTCTTGTGGGCATTGAACTCGATGCCGTTGACTTTGATGACCACATCACAGAGTTTTCCCTCCAGACGTAACTCGTTAAAGATTGTACAGGTCATAGCACTCATTTTCCTCTCCATGATGCATCTTTGAAATTTGGTTGAGGTGGCTGTCTCTTCCTGATCATTCATTCCTTGCGTAATAAATCTATTATGAACTATATTTAATGTGGTTTTGCTAGCTCTTCAGCTTAGACATTTAGCTGGTTTACTACAGCAGTTGTGTTCATCTAAGGATTGTGAATTGTGAATGTTCCACTTATATTATGTTCCAAAATTGTTCATTATTACATCACTGCGATGAGCAAATGGAATTAGAGCATCAGCCTCACTTGTCATAAAAAATGTTGTGTTTAATTTGATCTATCTGACTGATATGCCTACTGATCTTACAGTGAATGTGTAACAGTCATTTAACACTAATATTTGACACTACATAATACATTTTATTAAATACAGTCCATTTCAGATGTAGTGAGAGAGAGAACGTGAATTAAGAATACATAGAAGCACACAATTTGCCATAATACTTTCTTAATCTGCTCTATCAGAACATAAATTATATTAGGAACATGTAATACTGCTTTTGTGGTACTGGGGAAGATGTTACACGCACACATTTACTTCCTCAATTTATGCCAGCAAATGCGAGCCCTCGGTGTAGACTGGTTATTGCAGCATAGCTAACTAGCTACAATCCTAGCTAGCTAGCTACAATCCTAGCTAGCTAGCTATATAACTTATTGATTGCATTTCTAGCTAGATCCATCGTTTGGATCTTTGAACTTTTCTTGAATTAAACAACATCTCTCTAGAAAAATGGTATGTGTACTTTAGTTTCCTGATTGCCACTGAGTGAATGACTCAAATGGCTAGCTAGCTATCAAACGTAACGTTAGTTATTACAAACTACTTGCCTCATTTCTGTTGTTAGTTATGTGACAGTGACATAACATTACAATCCCAAAAAGTAAAATCACACAGAGTACTTGTTCATGCTTGTTAAGTATGTGATTGGGGTATTAGTTTACCCTAGTGTAAGAATCCATTAATTCAAGTCCTAGCTGTGACAACCGCTGCAAATGAGGGGGTGACATGCAATAGATATGTGAAGAGTTACGTCGGCTACAGCTCCTCAGTACAGTATTATAACAATGTATCAGCTGGATGCATGTGATGTTATCAGCAGCAGGACTGCTGTTAGCTTTGGGACACAACATCAGGAGTCTGTGATGTAACGTTATTGATCCAACCAATACACGGACTCCTGATGTTGTGTCCCAAAGCTAGGCTGCTGTGCTCTGTATATTGTAAATGCCGTAAACAGTAGCAAGCACAGTGGCCTTCAGTAAGTATGAGGGTTTATCGTCACATAAGTGTTTAGGGGCTGCAAGTGGTTAAGAGCGTTGGGTAAGTAATCGAAAGGTTGTTGGTTTGAATCTCTGAGCCAACTAGGTGGAAAATCTGTTAATGTGCCCTTGAGCAAGGTACTTAAGCTTAATTGCACCTGTATGTCACTCTGGATAAGAGTGTCTGCTGAATGACAAAAATGTAGTGGAGTAATATTTAGCTCTTCTGTTTTTCTCTCTCCTCACTCCTTGTCTCCATCCTCCAAAGATCCCAGAGCTGTCCAGTCCCTCAGTGTGTATGAGGGACCCTCAGAGGGTGGAGGAGATCATCAAGACCATGCAGAAGGCTGGCCCCAGCACTATTCAGGTACCACCACAGAGATCCTATTCAATTAGGATTGTATATGTAATTCTATGCGTACCACACCCAAGTGTTTTGATTTATTCTGAGAGGTTTGTTTGATAATATGGTGACAATGTCTCTTGCTTTTTCAGGTGATTTCTGACTTTGACATGACCCTCACACGGTTTGCCTACAATGGGAAGCGGTGCCCTACCAGTCACAGTAAGTACAAAATCTGGGATAGATTGTACGGAGAAGATACTAATGTGTATGTAGAGTTAAGGGGTCCATGTCTTGTCACTGATGTTTTTTCTACAAGCCCATGAGAGTGATGATGATTGCATCGGTATTGTTTTTATAGATATCCTGGACAACAGCAAGCTCATCAGTGAGGAGTGCAAAGCTCAGGTATATTTCAAATGTCATCAGAAAAACAACTGGAGCACATGACAGAACTTCCTCTGATTTGGCAAATAAAGTTGTGTAGATTAGAAAAACGATGACACAAGATTCACTGCTTAAATGAGTGAAAAATAACTGTCTTTTCTAGATGCGTACTAGCCCGTTTCTCCTTTCTGAGTGTTGTCCATTCTCCCTCCGTTCAGCTGAAGGACCTGCTCAACACATATTACCCCATAGAGATCGATTCCAAACGGACAGCGGAGGAGAAGCTGCCCCTCATGGTGGAGTGGTGAGTCGCAGCTCTCTGAGCCAATCACTGCCCTTCTAGACCAGGAACGCATCACTTTGCTGTCAAACTGACCAATGCCCTCTGTTCTATACCAGACAATGGCGCCTCCCTGCAGTCTCATTTACCCAATGAGTCCCACTGTAATACTGACACGTTTTCTACTTCTAACCCATTTTTAACATTGTATGTTTAAGCTACAGACTTCTGGGTTGTACTATCGGATTCGTCTCATTCTTCTGCGTCCAGCCATTAGTCTGTGTGAAAAGCTATCTATGAAAAGCTGAGACTCTCACGAACACACACGCTTTGCTCTATGACGCTTACAAGCTACAGAAGAGTCGTTAGAATGTAAGGGGTTCTTCTACATAGAAGATCGTAGGAAATCCTAGGACATAGTGTCTATAATACTGCAATAAGCTCACGTAGCTCACAACTCCAAACAGTTGTCATTGACTAGTTGGATAATCATTTCCCGCTGAGCGAACAATTTCTCGACGGCATTCATATCAATTCATTTTAATTAGGTTTTTGCTTCAGCAGACTTTCTTTTCTTATTGACATTTGTCAATACAACTCATGAATGCCGCTGTTTATGTCAAATTGTTCTGTGTTCTACTTGTAGCCCTGGTTGTCCTGAAAATAAAATGGTCAAACACTTCATTGTGAAGCTAAATATAAGGGCTGGACATGCAGATAAATGAAAGTCAGATAAATGAAAAGGCGATTTTTGATGGGGTCTCGGGACTGATGGGCTTAACCAATCCCCTTGCGCCGTGCATCCCATAGGTGGACTAAAGCCCATACTCTTCTGGTGCAGCAGCGCATCAGGAAAGACCTGCTGCAGGATGTGGTGAAGGAGTCCGATGCTATGCTCAGGTGAGAAGACCCTGCTACTGTTGCCAAACCACAATTAAGTCATCGATAGCATAGATGGTACCAAATTATGAAGCCATATCAAGTCAATAATGTTAATGACGACCAGGATGATGACTATAATGGTAGTGCTTACAGCGCTATCTATGCTGCTGTCTCCCCAGGGAGGGCTACCAGCTGTTCTTTGACCACCTGCAGGAGCACAGCATCCCTCTGCTCATCTTCTCTGCTGGGCTAGGAGACGTGCTGGAGGAGGTGATCCGCCAGGCCGGGGTCTTTCACCCCAACGTCAAGGTCTTCTCCAACTACATGGACTTTGATGAGACTGTGAGTAGCCTATCACTGACACACAAACCACAGTATATACAATACAGGTAGCCTCTATGGGATTGAGTAGGGAGAAGGGGTTGTCATGAAAACACTTAGTTTCATTGCATTAAATGCGCTTTTCCTATGCTGGTGATGACGCAGAGACTGGGTAAAAGGTTAGTGGTTTGAATGAGGATTTAACCCATTGGTGTCCCTCATTCTCAGGGAGTGCTGAAGGCGTTCAAAGGGGAGCTGATCCACATCTATAACAAGAAGGAGGGAGCTCTGCTGAACACGGGCCACTTCCAGGAGCTCAAGTCACGCCACAACGTCCTGCTGTTGGGAGACTCTCTGGGGGACCTGACCATGGCTGATGGGGTGCACAGCATGGAGAACATCCTCAAGATCGGCTTCCTCAACGACAAGGTAGGGTACTACTGGCTGCACATACACCAAAGCTCTCTCTCTTACACCCTAATAAACCCTCAACCATGCAAAATGTGTTGGTTTTATTTTTACTCCGAAGTTTTATTGTTTTAAGGCAATTGAGTGCTTGTTTTAATACACAGTCAGCTTGTTCAAGCACTGTTTAAATGTCGTTGGACATTGACCCCTTGTTAACGGTTCCCTCTCTGCATGATCTTTCTCAGGTGGAGGAGAGGAAGACGTCCTACCTGAATGCTTATGACATCGTGCTGGTGAAGGATGAGACCATGGAAGTGCCGAACGCCCTGCTGCTCCACCTCACCAGCACCAAGTGACCTGACCATGAACTTCATCTCACTGGCCAATCACTAACGAGCGTTCCGACGCTACAGGAAATATGCCGTGCTGGTTTAGGAAGCTCTTGCTCAGGAAGTGCCAGTAGTCAGATACCATGAGCCAAGTCAGAATGGTATTGTTTTTGGTTTGTCTTTTACTAAAGCTCCAATGGCTGTTTGTGTGGGCCGCTGGGATGGATTCCAGACTGTGTTTTGGAGCCGTCCTTCCACGCTCCTCCAGTTGAGTCTCCTTGTTTAACACTTACAACTTGAGAGCAACATTCTTTAAGAGTCCTACAATTTGATTTGATTTACTCAACAACCCTACTGTCACATTCTCAATTGTTTTACAAACCATCAATAGTCCAACTGAAATGGAACAGGAAAACTAGATGACTTCCCCGTCTGGTAAATGTGTATTGGGTTTGTGGGGAGAGAAACGTTTCGGGTGATATGTATGCCCTGTCTACATATGAGGAATGTACAGCACCAGTAAAACGTTTGGACACACCTACACACATTATTTTTTACTATTTTCTACATTTTAGAATAATAGTGAAGACATCAAAACTATGAAATAACACATATGGATGGAATCATGTAGTAACCAAAAAAGTGTTGAACAAATCAAAAGATATTTTATATTTGATATTCTTCAAAGTAGCCACCCTTTGCCTTGATGACAGCTTTGCACACTCTTGACATTCTCTCAACCAGCTTCACCTGGAATGCTTTTCCAACAGTCTTGAAGGAGTTCCCTTTACTCTGCGGTCCAACTCATCCCAAACCATCTCAATTGGGTTGAGGTCGGGTGATTGTGGAGGCCAGGTCATCTGATGCAGCACTCCATCACTCTCCTTCTTGGTCAAATAGCCCTTCCACAGCCTGAAGGTGGGTTGGGTCATTGTCCTGTTGAAAAACAAATGATAGCCCCACTCAGCGTAAACCAGATGGGATGGCGTATCGCTGCAGAATGCTGTGGTAGCCATGCTGGTTAAGTGTGCCTTGAATTCTAAATAAATCACAGACAGTGCCACCAGCAAAACACCACCACACCATCACACCTCCATGCTTCATGGTGGGAACCACACATGCAGAGATCATCCGTTCACCTACACTGCATCTCACAAAGACACAGCGGTTGGAACCAAAAATCTAAACTTTTAACTCATCAGACCAAAGGACAGATTTCCACCGGTCTAATGTCTATTGCTCGTGTTTTTTGGCCAAAGCAAATCTCTTCTTCTTATTGGTGTCCTTTAGTAGTGTATCTTTGCAGCAATTCGACCATGAAGGCCTGATTCAAGCAGTCTCTTCTGAACATTAGATGTTGAGATGTGTCTGTACTTGAACTCTGTGAAATATTTATTTGGGCTGCAATTTCTGAGGCTGGTAACTCTAATGAACTTAGAGGGGGTTTTCCTTTCCTGTGTCGGTCCTCATGAGAGCTAGTTTAATCATAGCGCTTGATGGTTTTTGCGACTGCACTTGAAGAAACATTCACATTTCTTGAAATTTTCCACATTGACTGACCTTAAAGTAAAAATGGATTGTCATTTCTCTTTGCTTATTTGAGCTGTTCTTGCCATAATATGAACGTATCTTTTGTATACCATTCCTACCTTGTCACAACACAACTGATTGGCTCAAATGCATTAAGAAGGAAAGAAATTCCACAAACTAACTTTTAACAAGGCACACCTGTTAATTGAAATGCATTCCAGGTGACTACCTCGTGAAGCTGGTTGAGAGAATGCCAAGAGTGTGCAAAGCTGTCATCAAGGCAAAGGGTGGCTACTTTGAAGAATATCAAATATATTTTGATTTGTTCAACACTTTTTTGGTTACTACTTGATTCCATCCATATGTGTTATTTCATAGTTTTGATGTCTTCACTATTATTCTACTATGTAGAAAATAGTAAAAAATAAAGAAACACCCTGGAATGAGTAGGTGTGTCCAAACTTTTGACTGGTACTGTATGTATGCATGTGGGTGCTGTTGTTTGGATCTAGATGTTGTTGTCTTCTCTGTATAGATGAAAGTTGAATGAGTTGCGGTTTGTTTGTCATGTGGGACCTTATCTTTGTCATATAAAGGGAAAGAAGACAGGATAAAGGGCAATCTAACTAGACTTTTCCCGTGTCAGTTTGAAACGCCAGTGTTTTATCTTAGTGTTCGGTACACGATATGCCATCTTTTTTGTTTCGTGAGACTTTGTTCTCCCCCTTTTTTTTGAGAAGTGTCTATTCTATGAGAATGATTACAGTAAATGATGTTCATGTTAGGCACTTATTTACTTTCAGCTCATTTACTCAAGTTTTATGTGGATATCATCAGTATGGAATCTGATGGTACTGTGTCACAGTATTATGGCATAGGGTTGTGTGCGTGGCTACGTTTTACAATGGACTTTTTTGGCGCCACAGTGCCACCATGTGGCCAAAGTACAGTATCACTCCATGCTGGTCTCAAAGAATCCATCCACCTTTAGCCTTGATACATTGAAAGTACATGAGAAAAGTAATAACATTTTGAATATTTGCCGTGTTTATATTTTCTCTGAAATGCCATCACTTTCTGTAGAACAGCAGAGTTTTGATTATGTTTTATCTTTTAGAGTCCTGTAAAAGTAATGGTTGACCTATTCGGTTTATGGTGAAGAACATCTGAATATTTAGTACTTTTAATTTTTTCGTATGATGGCAAAACATTTAATTGCCACATAATGGAGGTTTTTAGTTCTTAGTACAGCAAGGCATCTGATACTATTGCTTTATTAGTATGTTTTGCCAAATTATAGTAAAACATTTTCACCCAGTTACATGTTTAAAGATTTGAAGTGGAAATCCATTCATATTAAATGGCGGTCACTGGTACAGAATCCAGTCATACATTTCTCTTGAGACGTGTGTTACTGGGGGGACAGTGTGTTCGCTACATATTCTAGTGTCACTAGATTGTGTTTTTCACCTGTATGAGATATGTAGGCATAACAGGAAAACCTCTCCACAACTCTAAATAAAATGTGGCCACTGAACCCTTGTTTCACTTCATCTAGGTCTATTTCCTTTTTGTAAAACATGCCAAAATCCAATTTTGTAATCACCAGTGTGATGCTATTCCCAGGGAACTCTATATTAATGTTATTCCCAGTCTACACAATCCCTAGACAATGGACATGGATCCCAAACACAGGAAACAATGCATTTTTTATAGGTTTTTATTAGAAAAACAGATGTTGTTTATTATGTGATGTATGTTCCACAATGCAAGGCACTTAAAAAATCTTGTATTGTACAAAATAGCCACTCTTAAAATATACAACCTACAGTCTTAACATTATTTTCATGTCTGGGAAGAAGGGGAGGGGTGGGAGACAGCCATTTATTCCTATCAGCCATTTTGAAGCCAACTGCATTGCATCCTGGGAAGAAGGACCATCCCAAATGGCTGACAAGGTAGTTCAATGAAAGTGCTTTTAGCAAAATGTGTCTGAGTCAAACATTTTTTTAAAACATAATGATGCAAGACTGCAGAATAAGTTATTTATAAAAAGTATAGATGAACCACATTTTCATAAGGCAATTTACAACACATGGAAGCAGTCCTTCGTTTAAATAAGTATGGACCATTTTGGGTTATTTTCAACCAGTGGAGGCTGCTCAGGGGAGAACGGCTCATAATAATGGCTGGAACGGAGCGAATGGAGTGGCATCAAACCATGTGTTTGATACCATTCAACTTCGTACGTTCCAGCCATTATTATGAGCCTTTCCTCCCCAATTAAAATGCCACCAACCTTCTGTGTTTTCTACATAATAAAATGTATTTAAGAGCTCCACTAGTTGGTAACCCCCTAATTGCATAGATTCTGTCAGTCTGTTGTGTCTCTCTCCGTCCCCACACCCCTCTGCCCGGCTCGACTGTACCCCCTCACAGCTCCTCATGTCTGGCCCTGTCAGAATCCTCCTCCACCTTCAGTTTGAGCTCCTCAGCCACTATCTTGCCATCCGTGTTGCGGTCCTGGTTGTTGAACATGTCCTTGATGATGCCGTCAGCATCCATCCCTGGCCTCAGGCGACCTGTGCCCTCTGCCACCTGGATGTTTATGAAGGCTGTGAACTAGAGAGAGGGAGAGCAGAGAGAAATATGAGAGGTGTCCTTTCAAGAGCTACATCATTTGAAGAATAATTGCAGTTTTAGATGATCACCTGACTTGTTGTCCTGACCTACACAAGGATGTTACCAGCACCAGTGCCTTACCAAGCAAAGGGCAGAATGTATTGGGTGAATCCTGACTTTGATTGATGGATCATGCTAGATGTCTGACGTGTGTTATCTTACCTCCTCCAGAGGGACAGATAGATCTTTGTTGAGGTCCATGGCAGGGAACAGGGGATCTGGGCTGTCCCCCAGCCACACAAACATGTAGCCGTCAGGCACTCCCTTCTGCAGGTCCAACAGCTCCAGCTCAAAGTGCAGCACGGCACTGCTGGGAACGCCCTTGGCTGCAGGGACATGGGAGGGGAGAGCATGATGAGAGACATAGAAACGGTGTCAGAATAATGGAATGTCCAAATGCAAGATATCGCCACGCAGGATTTGGTTCTGGGTTTCAAGATGAAAGTGATCATGATTATTTCATTCACTCACCTCCATTTTCTCCATGTCCCAGATGGGGTGGGACGATCACCACTCTCTTCTCTCCCACGCACATGCCCCTCAGGCCCTCGTCCAGACCCTCAATCACTTTGTTGGCTCCCAGGGTGGTGATGGGGGCATTCTCATAGTGGTCCCTGGAAGAGGAGGGAGATATTGATCAAGGCCCCGCCGATGCTCCGACGTGCTATCAGTCAGTAGGAATTAAGTATGTAGCCCTATACGTTCTAGGTTGTAAGATGTATATAATATGTAAGATACAGTATATAGTTATAGATATGGATGGTTTCTATATCTTGGTTATATTTTGTATCATATATTTTCATTTCTACACAACATAAGTAGCTGATAAGTCTTCCTGCCTGTTGGCGTGGAGGCCTAGTGATATCAGTCAGACAAGTAGCCAGGGATGATTAGATTACATGACTGGGTCAGGCGTTGCAGTGTGGCGTTGCAGTATGGCGGTGCGATGGACAGGTGGCGCTCCTACTCACGAGGAGTAGAGCAGGGTGCCGTCCATCAGGGAGCAGTTGTAACGGTACTGGATCAGGTCGTCCACCTCACTGGTCAGGTTGCACTTCTTGGGCTTGCTGGTCACCTTGATCTCAATGAGGTCTTTAGGGTTGTGGAAGTCGATAACGTGGATGTCGAAGATCAGGACGGCCGAGCCAGGGATGAGGTCTCCTAGAGTGGGGGAGGAGGAGAGAAAAAAAGAGAAGAAAGGAATTTGAATTTGAGTAGGGACATGACTCAGCGTGGGCACTGGACAGTAAGACATGCAAATGCTACTCTGACTCCTCCCACCCCAAAACCTTTGGCCAATGCCACAGAGCCACATACTCACCAGTTCCCTTCTCCCCATAGGCCATGTGAGGAGGAAGGATGACACGCCTCTTCTCTCCTATACACAACCCCTGGAGGGCCTTGTCCATGCCCTGGATCACATAGCCCATGCCAATGTAGGTGTTGTATGTGCTGTTGCGCTGGTAGCTGCAGAAAGAGGAAACATAGTAAATGCAAATTAGAGTCAGTCTTTACAATGCGCGCTTTCACTCACACTAGTCTTGGTTTGACAGTAGATGTACTAAACACGCTCCTACCTGGTGTCAAAGCCAGAGCCGTCCTGGAAGGTGCCGTTGTAGTGGTAACGGATGTAGTCTCCCACCACGGTTTTGCGGGTGCAGGTCTTAGGCACCTCCTTGACCACCACGGTGATGTCATCCTTAGGGTTGAACAGGTCAATCATGAAGACCTCAAACACCAGAGTGGCCTGGGATGGAATCACGGTGCCTGGAAGAGGAGGATGGGTGTTTAGAGTCAATTATATGATCTATACACAGCCCAATGCAAATCTTACTTCCTCAGAGGGGGTGGTCCACAACATTGTTTTTAATCTGTAATATTTATTTTATTTGACCTTCATTTAACTAGGCAAGTCAGTTAAGAACAAATTCTTATTTTCAATGACAGCCTGGGAACACATTTGCCTGTTCAGGGACAGAACAACAGATTTTATCCATGTCAGCTCAGGGATTCGATCTTGCAACCTTTCGGTTGCTAGTCCAACCACTAGGCTACCTGCCGCCCCAATATGTCTTGTTAACTGTTGTTGTGGAGTGACACTTGAATAAACCTTTCTAGACTCTAAACTCTATGTAGCCTACTATACACTTCCTGTGTTTATCAGCCCAGGCTAGGGGTTATATATAGTTTTACCATATCCCTTCTTCTCATAGGCTAGGGATTATAAACAGTGGTTACTAGTAGCTACCATATCTCTTCTCCTTATAGGCTAGGGGTTATAAATAGTTTAAGTTTAGTTTATTAATTCGACCATTTAAAAAACAAGCACACATAAACTTGAAAAAGCCATACATGCACATTAATAAAACCATTGAGGATAATCTTGAGACAAGATGGCTAGACAAGATGGAACACAGTATGGCAGTGAAATAATAAAACAAAAACATAGAAGAACATCTATCTAATCATTCCAGTTACATCATAGGGGTTATTCATATGGGCACAGAGGACATCAAACATATTTTTACTTTATTTTTAAAGCTGCCCAGAGAGGACGTTGTTTTTATGGGCAGAGGCAACTCAACTCATTAGTGGTTACTAGTAGTTACCATATCCCTTCTCTTCATAGGCTAGGGATTATAAACAGTGGTTACTAGTAGTTACCATATCCCTTCTCCTCATAGGCCAGGAAGGGTGGGATGATGATGGTGCGTGTCTCTCCCACACACATGCCGATGAGACCCTCGTCCATGCCCTTAATGAGGTAGCCCATGCCCACGTACGTGTCATAGGTGCCGTTCCTAGAGTGGCTGAAAGAGACATGGACGGAACGGGTTAACACACGCGCGCACACAAATACAGCATGACTGCTTTTCCAGATTAGATATGGACCTCACCTGGAGTCGAAGGGCACGCCGTTCAGCAGTGTGCCGTTGTAGTGATAACGGATGAAGTCAGTAGCCTCCACGAGGCGCTTGCAGCTCTCAGGTTTGCTGAGGGTGCGTGTCTGGACCTTGTCTTCTGTGTTCCAGATGTCGAGCAGAACCACATCAAACACCAACACAGTGTCAGCAGGGATCACATCACCTAGGAGAGAGAGACAGGTTGGGAATTCATTGTGTGCCACTGGAATATACGACTGGGGCCAACATCAGAGGATAACTATATGTGGAATTTAGTTTGTACAGGGCACACCATCTGGCGCCAGGCCCTATGTAAACTGTAAAGGTCATATAAGAGAATGTAATGAGTTGTTACCTGCTCCTATGCTTCCATAGGCAAGGTGTGGGGGGACGGTAACTTTTCTGCGCTCATTGACACACATGCCCTGAACTCCCCTGTCCAGACCAGTGATGAGACGCCCCAGTCCCACCTGCCCACTGAAGGGTGCACCACGTTCATGACTGGAAAGGGGGGATGGTAGAAGAGAGGTTAGAGGGAGAGAATAGAAGAGACATTCCTCAAGATTACAAAGATTATATTTCTTTCAATGGTAGGCGGGGTCTAGTCAAGTTATTCTGTTCTATTCCTATTATTATATTAGACTATTTATATTCATTTTAACTGGTTGTAAACCATGTATCTAACCATATCTGAATGGGTTGTGTGCAAAAAAATGAAATAATTAATGAACAAAACACAAAAGTAGACCATGGTATAATAACTAAACAGGCCAAAATAATGCATTTTAAGATATAGCCTCACCTAGCCTATCAACCAACTGAATGCAGCTGTTCGTCTTTGCTTTGAGTGTGCGTGGCATTTCGTAGTAGTAAACACCATTGAACGATATTGTGCAGAGCGCCACATAGGCCTCGTTCGAGGATGCGCATGACACGCACCAACGCACACGGCAGTTACAGTGTATCTGTGCAAAAATGCACAGCTCAGGGACAAAGTTACAATGTATCTATGAAGCGCACGGTCTTCCATAAAAAGTTTCAAAATGGTTGCTTAGAGGGGCTGCAAATGTAGTGGTAGGACACGTCTGCAACAGGCCAACTGCGTGAGACCATAGTTAAACGAAAATGTCCACCAGCCAGCACAGAATTTATTTGCACAGGAATCAGATAGGCTTGCTCTGCCTTGATGCTCTTCTGCACTATGTCAATAGACCTATACAAGCGAGTCGTGCGTCGTAGCTTACCTGGAATCGAACTTCTTGCCGTCGGTGAAGGTACCGTTGTAATGATAACGGACGAAATCTCCCGTTTGCACTTCTCTGGGACAAACTCTTGGAATGTCATACCGATCAATAACCACGTCTTCTAACGGGCCCGGGCTACTGCTTACATGGGTTCCCGTTACACAGAGCAAAATTAACGCAAACATTGACTCCATTATAAACGTATTCTCTGGTGTTTTGTTAAAGTATGAGAAACAGACGGATGATTTCGCCGTGACTTCTCCGTTGGCTACCGTCTATAGATGCAGAAAGAGAGAAGTGCGGACGTAGCTTCTGCTCGTTCAGAAGGGGGAGGTGTGTGGCATCCAATTCACCCCCTCCTCTTTAGAGGAATTCTGTAAACGTGTAAAGTAGCCCTCGGCCACATATAATAGGCCTAGGTATCTGACTCGAGCGCAAGCCAGAGGAAGCCGACTTAAAGCATAGCCTACTATGTAATAACGTCTGTGCTATACTATTTACAAAGCCTTATTATTTGAATGCCTATCGAACATAGACAGTGAGCGGAAGTTATTTGCACTGTGTGGGAATACCCCACAGGCTTCTATAGAGAAGCTCGTTTAACCGGGAGGCGCCCATCTGGCTGAGTCGGAAAGAAAGGCCCAGAATGATGTTCTCGGAGGTCCTACATTCCAACCTTTGGTCTACTTCTCTATTTAAATATGAATTGTTATTTATCTAACATTTACAATGGGCTATGTTAATTTTCTGCTCATATTTTCACTGTTCAAAATTAAAAAAAGCACGTCCCTCTCATGACCATCTCATCTGGAAACATGCTTGCTGGAATGTTCGTAGATCCAACAAACCTACCCATGCAAAAAAACAATGAAGAGTTGTCGAATCTGTGAAAAAGTATTTGCTTTAGATGTTTAAATATGGAAATAATAGCATATTCCTTATTAGACCACCACACAGTCATACATGTGCTATATTTACATATTTTACAGTGTGTTCATTTCCTCCACATATATATTTCCTCCATATATATATATATGACCAAGTTACGGGAAAATACAACAAAACTTTTAATGATTTAGCATTTTGATGGGCCGATGGAAGGTCCTACATTATTTTTAAAAAGTTATATAACTTTTTAAAAATAATGTAGGACCTTCCATCGGCCCATCAAAATGCTAAATCATTAAAAGTTTTGTTGTATTTTCCCGTAACTTGGTCAATGTTATCCCCAAAATCATGAGGGCGTTATGACCCAGGGGCTAATCTAAACCCGAAATCACTGCCTCCGACTGACTCCCTGTGAAACTCCTGCAGAAGAACCCTGACTTTTCTGTCCCCTCCTCTCCGTCTCTCCAAGCCTGGCCAAGGCTCTGTACGTGCAAACAGACATGACCATTCACTGGTGAAGAAAACCCTGGAGAAATTATCCCGAAATCGTGTTTGGTTGGAGAAACGGAGGGCATGATAGAGAATAAGCATAATGGCCCCTACAAACGTTAAAGAAACCTGGCTTTCATTTTGTTTCTGTGTAGTTTTGGTCGCTCCGCTTCTGGTCGAAGCCCAGTATGAGAAATATAGCTTCAAGAGTTTCCCACATAACGATCTAATGCCACTTGAATCTGCTTATGGACATGCTCTAGACCAGTATGGAGCGCAGAACTGGAGGGACAGCATCAAGTACCTGGAATTGAGTTTGCGTCTTCACCGGCTCCTGAAAGACAGCGAAGCGTTTTGCAGCCAGAACTGTAGCACTGTCAGTCGGGACAATGATACCCTCTTCGCGGACAGCAGTCTCCGCATCATGCAGCATTTCTTACTCCGAGCTTCGTGCCTTAAAAAGTGCAAAACACACTTTCCAGTGTTTACAGTAGCCTACCCAAAGAGAGATGTTCTGGAAGCTTTTGAAAAGAGGGTACCCTACCGGTACATACAATATGCTTACTACCAGGTGAGATCAAAGAGTTATTCTGCTGGACATTAAATACATTTAGGGTAAGATATCCAAATAACGGTTTACAAATAACGGTCGACATGGTCACAGTGGTTTTTCCCTTTAGTAGATAATAGGCCTATTTGTAAGAATCTTATGTGGAATAAATTCTTAATTCTAATATTATATCATTGTAACAACCTGTCCTGGTACACCTATTACACGATATGAGTAACTAATGCGTAACAGGACGATATTTACATAGGCTACTGTCATAGCCTGATACTTCGAATGAAATATCATAGTAGCTTGTTTTCCATGAGCAAGACTGTGACACAAGCGTGAAACAAAAAAGTTTTTCGTAGACTTTCCTCAGCCCACCTGTTGAGAATACTGCAAACTCAGTAGTTGAACACACATGCCACGTCTCTCTAACAGCGCCCCGTTAAACGGTCCCCCAATAAGAACAATCGTCTTATTATTTTATACCAAAGCAAACACCACACGTAGGCCTATGATGCAGAATACCAAGCAGGCAAATCAACAGTGTTCAAAATAAAGAGGATTTACTTTTGAAGTGAAAGTAAGCCAAACACTAGTGCCATTGGAATGTGCGTAAAATATACGTGTGCAACAATTTCTGCGGCCTGTGCGCACACGTGAGTGTTATAATTGGAATCTTTCCTCAGGCAAGCCAACTCCTCCATTGGAAAGCATCTTCTCAGGTCATCACCTCTGGATGCTCTCATCTGTCTCGATTTTATTTTTTAAAATTTTTATTTCACCTTTATTTAACCAGGTAGGCCAGTTGAGAACATGTTCTCATTTACAACTGCGACCTGGTCAAGATAAAGCAAAGCAGTGCGACAGAAACAACAACACTGAGTTACACATGGGATAAACAAACATACAATCAATAACACAGTAGAAAAATGTGCAGATGAAAAGAAAGATGTGCAGATGAGGATGTGCAAGTAGAAATACTGGTGTGCAAAAGAGCAGAAAAACCAAAACAAATATGTGATGAGGTAGGTAGTTGGTTGGATGGGCTATTTACAGATGGGCTGTGTACAGCTGCAGCCTGTAAGCTGCTCTGACAGCTGATGCTGTAATGTGTGTATATGGGAGGCGAAGTCAAGTGCAGGAGAGCGGAGTATAATAAACAGGTGCACTTTAATACCGGTTACCAACTGACAGCACATAACACATACTAGTGCCAAAAACCCAGTCTATAACAAAAGTGCAATGCCTGACAATAATCCACGTAACAAATAACAATCACTCACAAATACAACATGGGGAACAGAGGGTTAAATAATAAACAAGTGATTGGTGAGTGAAGCCAGGTGTGATAAGACAAAGACAGAACAAATGGAAAATGAAAAGGGGATCGGCGGTGGCTAGAAAGCCGGCTAGAAAGCCGGTGACGTCGAACGCCGCCGGAACAAGGAGAGGGACCGACTTCGGCGGAAGTCGTGACAGATGCTTAAAGTTAGTGAGGGAGAAGTAAG
This sequence comes from Salmo salar, assembly GCF_965601325.2. Lineage (NCBI taxonomy): Eukaryota > Metazoa > Chordata > Actinopteri > Salmoniformes > Salmonidae > Salmo > Salmo salar. The sequence continues at coordinate 62,487,460 of NC_138293.1, read as the reverse complement.
TTTCCAACTTCAGTGATTTTTGCAATTCGTTCCAGTCATTGGCAGCAGAGAACTGGAAGGAAAGGTGGCCAAAGAAGGTGTTGGCTTTCGGGATGACCAGTGAAATATACCTGCTGGAGCGTGTGCTAGGGGTGGGCATTGCTATGGTGACCAGTGAGCTGAGACAAGGCGGAGCTTTACCAAGCAAAGACTTATGACCTGGAGCCAGTGGGTTTGGCGACGAATATGTAGCGAGGACCAACCAACAGGTCGCAGTGGTGGGTGGTATATGGGGCTTTGGTGACAAAATGGATGGCACTGTGATAGACTGCATCCAGTTTGTTGAGTAGAGTGTTGGAGGCTATTTTGTAAATGACATTGCCAAAGTCAAGGATTGGTAGGATAGTCAGTTTTATGAGGGTATGTTTGGCAGCATGAGTGAAGGAGGCTTTGTTGCGAAATAGGAAGCCAATTCTAGATTTAATTTTGGATTGGAGATGCTTAATATGAGTCTGGAAGGAGAGTTTACAGTCTAGCCAGACACCTAGTTATTTATAGTTGTCCACATATTCTAAGTCCGAACCGTCCAGAGTAGTGATGCTAGTCGGGCAGGCGGGTGCGGTCAGCGATCGGTTGAAGAGCATGCATTTCGTTTTACTAGCATTTAAGAGCAGTTGGAGGCCACAGAAGGAGTGTTGTATGGCATTGAAGCTCGTTTGGAGGTTTGTTATCACAGTGTTCAAAGAAGGGCCAGATGTATACAGAATGGTGTTGTCTGCGTAGAGGTGGGTCAAAGAATCACCCGCAACAAGAGCGACATTAATGATATATACAGAGAAAAGAGTCGGCCTGAGAATTGAACCCTGTGGCACCCCCATAGAGACTGCCAGAGGTCCGGACAACAGGCCCTCCGATTTGACACATTGAACTCTATCAGAGAAGTAGTTGGTGAAGCATGCGAGGCAGTCATTAGAGAAACCAAGACTGTTGAGTCTGCCGATAAGAATACGGTGATTGACAGAGTCGAAAGCCTTGGCCAGGTCGATGAAGACTGCTGCACAGTACTGTCTTTTAATCGATGGTGGTTATGATATCGTTGAAGACCTTGAGCGTGGCTGAGGTGCACCTGTGACCATCTCGGAAACCAGATTGCACAGTGGAGAAGGTACGGTGGGATTCGAAATGGTCGGTGATCTGTTTGTTCACTTGGCTTTCGAAGAGTTTAGAAAGGCAGGGCAGGATGGATATACAGTTGAAGTCAGAAGTTTACATACACTTAGGTTGGAGTCATTAAAACACGTTTTTCAACCACTCCACAAATTTCTTGTTAAAAAACTATAGTTTTGGCAAGTCGGTTAGGACATCAACTTTGTGCATGACACAAGTAATTTTTCCAACAATTGTATACAGACATTATTTCACTTATCATTCACTGTATCACAATTCCAGTGGGTCAAAAGGTTACATACAGTAAGCCTGTGCCTTTAAACAGCTTGGAAAATTCCAGAAAATGATGTCATGGCTGTAGAAGCTTCAGATAGGCTAATTGACATCATTTGAGTCAATTGGAGGTATACCTGTGGATGTATTTCAAGGCCTACCTTCAAACTCAGTGCCTCTTTGCTTGTAATAATGGGAAAATAAAAATAAATCAGCCAAGACCCCAGAAAAAGAATTGTAGACCTCCACAAGTCTGGTTCATCCTTGGGAGCAATTTCCAAACGCCTGAAGGTGCCATGTTCATCTGTACAAACAGTAGTATGCAAGTATGAACACCATGGGACCACGCAGCCGTCATACCGCTCAGGAAGGAGACGCGTTCTGTCTTCTAGAGATGAACGTACTTTGGTGCGAAAAGTACGAATCAATCCCAGAACAACAGCAAAGGACCTTGTGAAGATGCTGGAGGAAACAGGTACAAAAGTATCTATATCCACAGTAAAATGTGTCCTATATCGACATAACCTGTAAGGCCACTCAGCAAGGAAGAAGCCACTGCTCCAAAACCGCCATAAAAAAGCCAGACTACAGTTTGCAACTGCACATGGGGACAAAGATTGTACCTTTTGGAGAAATGGCCTCTGGCCTGATGAAGCAAAAATAGAACAGTCTGGCCATAATGACCATTGTTATGTTTGGAGGAAAGATGGGGAGACTTGCAAGACGAAGAACACCATCCCAACCATGAAGCACGGGGGTGGCAGCATCATGTTGTGGGGGTGCTTTGCTGCAGGAGGGTCTGGTGCACTTCACAAAATAGATGTCATCATGAGGAAGCAAAATTATGTGGATATATTGAAGCAACATCTCAAGACATCAGTCGGGAAGTTAAAGCTTGGTCACAAATGGGTCTTCCAAATGGACAATGACCCCAAGCATACTGCCAAAGTTGTGGCAAAATGGCTTAAGGACAACAAAGTCAAGGTATAGGAGTGGCCATCACAAAGCCCTGACCTCAATCCTATAGAAAATTTGTGGGGAGAACTGAAAAAGCGCGTGCAAGCAAGGAGGCCTACAAACCTGACTCAGTTACACCAGCTCTGTCAGGAGGAATGGGCCAAGATTCACCCAACTTATTGTGGGAAGCTTGTGGAAGGCTACCCGAAACGTTTGTCCCAAGTTAAACAATTTAAAGGCAATGCTGCCAAATACTAATTGAGTGTATGTACACTTCTGACCCACTGGGAATGTGATGAAAGAAATAAAAGCTGAAATAAATCATTCTCGCTACTATTATTCTGACATTTCACATTCTTAAAATAATGCGGTGATCCTGACTGACCTAAGACAGGGAATTTTTACTAGGATTAAATGTCAGGAATTGTGAAAAACTGAATTTAAATGTATTTGGCTAAGGTGTATGTAAACTTCCGACTTCAAATGTAGGTCTGTAACAGTTTGGGTCTAGAGTGTCTCCCCCTTTGAAGAGGGGGATGACCGCAGCCGCTTTCCAATCTTTAGGAATCTCAGACGATACGAAAGAGAGGTTGAACAGACTAGTAATAGGGGTTGCAACAATGGCGGTGGATCATTTTAGGAAGAGAGGGGGGTGGGGGAAGCATGGCCAGCCGTAGATAAATCCTTATTGAAATTGGATTTATCGGTGGTGACAGTGTTTCCTAGCCTCAGTGCAGTGGGCAGCTGGGAGGAGGTGCTCTTATTCGCCATGTCCCAAAACCTTTTGGAATTAGTGCTGCAAGATGCAAATTTCTGTTTGAAAAAGCTAGCCTTTGCTTTCCTAACTGACTGTGTATATTGGTTACTGACTTCCCTGAAAAGTTGCATATTGCGGGACTATTCGATGCTATTCACATCCAGACGTTCTCATAGGTGTTCCAGGCACGTGTGTCAGCCAAACGGTGATCTCATGGATCTGTTAAGAGCATTCTCCAATGTCTTCACTTGTTCAGATATACAGCAGTATTCCAAAAACCCTCCTCCATAAGACAGACCAAGGTCACAGTTTGAATCTATACACCATGGGTTCTTGACAATTGCCAGGCTTAGCTACCACATAGTAATCTTTGAATATAGGCATACAGTATTCTTCTTACCGCCAAAAGTGTTGATTAACAGTTGATCATTTCAGCACATGCCTTAAAGCCACATTGAGTCAGTGGCTGAAGCACACCTCTTAGCAGTTGGTGAGGTGATTTGAGGTTAGAAGTCATGCTATTCTCTGAGGACTAACTAGTGTTAGCAAGACCTGCTGCATGCAGAGAACCCCTTGCTTCAGCTAGGCATTCGTTAGAACGAGAGATAGTGTCTATAGACAACAATGACACCAACTACCAGAGAGCCAAGACCGACCAATCAAGACTACTGGACCCTATATGACCCATAACAATAATGATGATACATTCTGTGTCTCCTCTCTCCCACAGTTAAACAACATAGAGAGGGCCGTGTCAGCGGCCCACACGTTCCTCCAGAAGAACCCAGAAGACCCCTTTATCTCCAAGAACATGAACTACTACAAGACCCTGTTTGAGCTGGACGAGTACCTCATCGACCACGAGGAGCGGCCCTACGAGGTCAGTGTGAGGTCAGCTCACAACCAGCCCCCATACACATCACAACTAGCTCTGATACCCATCGCCTGGCACAGTACTAGAACTAATGAGAATGGCTGTCCATGAAAAACTTCCAAAATAACTAATTCGAGATAAAAAGGAGTTGGAGCACTGGAAGATTTTCTTGGTAAGCCATTCTCATGTTTTTTTGTCATTGTTGTTTTGCACCCCTCCTTTCCTTTGTTTGCTGAAGCGCGAAGTCCCATCTGAACACAGTACTAGAACTATTCATTGAAAATATGTGTTGGTTAGTATGTTATCGATGGCTTTCTCAATCTAAACATGAATGGCGGAGAAACATACTACAGTATTTTTTCACAACTCTGTTAGAAAAAAGTATCAGAATAGAATGTAGGTTTGAATTCTATTCAAATGTTGGTTGTTGTTCTGCAACTGTGTGCTATGTCCCTTCAGCACATATCTATTGTCTCTAACTGTGCTGTCCTTTCTGACCCCTGCCTGTTGTCCTTTCAGCCGATGTCTAGTGTCTCTAACACTTTGATTTGTCCTTTCTGTACTCCAGCCTGTGTTCCTGAAGGCTGTGAAACTGTATAACTCTGGAGATTTCAGCGCCAGTGCTCGGGACATGGAGCAGGCCACTACGGAGTACCTCAAAATGTACGACCTCTGCCTGGCAAGCTGCGAAGGGTCATATGAGGTCACAGAGTACAAAGACTTTTACCCTACACTGGCAGGTGAGTGTCTGACAAATCCCCATCTACTCATGGTCCCTATTGAGAGGGCAGAGACTCTGGTCATAGCAGTATAATCTCTCTCTCTCTCTCTCTCTCTCTCTCTCTCTCTCTCTCTCTCTCTCTCCTCTCTCTCTCTCTCTCTCTCTCTCTCTCTCTCTCTCTCTCTCTCTCTCTCTCTCTTCTCTCTCTCTCTCTCTCTCTCTCTCTCTCTCTCTCTCTCTCTCTCTCTCTCTCTCTCTCTCTCTCTCTCTCTCTCTCCTCTCTCTCTCTCTCTCTCTCTCTCTCTCTCTCAGATCTCTACACAGAAGTTCTGAAGTGTAAAGTGAAGTGTGAGGAGAACCTGATGCCCAACGTCGGTGGTTTCTTTGTGGAAAAGTTTGTGGCTACCATGTACCACTACCTCCAGTTTGCTTACTATAAACGTAAGGACATGAAAGTGTCACACCTCAATAGAGCTCCAAACTCTACTGCACTTGCATTTCATGACCAAAATAGTACAGCAACTATTCAAGTTGTTACGCCGTTGTCAGATGACCCACCCTCCCTCTGTGCAGTGAACGACGTGCGTAACGCGGCTCCGTGTGCGGCCAGCTACATGCTGTTTGACGCTAACGATCAGGTGATGCAGCAGAACATGGTGTACTACCGCTTCTACCGAGAACAGTGGGGCCTGGAGGAGACGCACTTCCTGCCTCGCCCGGTGAGTAACCAGATTATTTGATATAACCTTGACGCCCAACTCAGCATCCCGATGTGCCCTGTCAGGACTTAACATGTCATTTCTGATTAATATGAACCATCATCTAGAACAGTGGTATTCAAAGTCAGGGTCGCGACCCTGGGAACCGCAGTGGGATGGCCAATTTTTGTTGTTGTTGTATGGGACAATATACAAACGTTTTGGAGAAAGATAATGGAAAAAGGGGAAAGAAATATTGAGTAAATGTATTTATTGGTTTCTTTTCATTTTGGTAAGAGATGAAAATGCAATCAATTAAAGGTTATTTTTTGATGTAAAAATCAAAATGTACAGATTTTGGGGTGGGATCCCCATAAATTCTGGCGGAAACAAATGGGGCTCTGGCTGAAGAAGTTTGAATACCACTGATCTAGAATGATGGTAATAAACTTTACCCAGATGAACCTCATTCCTGAACCTGATTCCAAACAAGATGTGTAATAGTTTCAGATTTGGGGTATGGTCTAGCTGTTGTTTCCTTACTAAAATATGCTATGGAGCACCACAGCTCCACGAAGAAACAAGAAAAGGAAAGCTGTAACATATAGCTATGGTGTGAACACCAACTCCCTACAAAGGTGGTCAATTCAAATATTTTATATTCAAATTAAAAAGGATTAGGTCCTATAATTTCTTGGTTATGCCCTACCAGTACAGCACTTACAGCAGCTGCAACGCCATCAATTAAATAAAACCAACAAAGCTCCCTGAAACGTATAGGCCTTTTTGAAACGGTGATCATTTCAAATGGAGTTAGTGGTACTGTAGATACTCCATGATATGCTAACTGGAGGGAAAATGAGCATTAAAATAAAGGGAAACATCATCAAATGTTTCGTCTTCTAGAGCTAAAACCAATTTTGAACTGTAGCTTTGTGTTCTCCTTGCATCTTGAGTCAACCAATGATATTGACGCACCACGTTTGTTGCGCAGGAGGCACTGAGGTACTTTAACCAAACGACCAAGCAGAGGGAAATGCTGGAGTTTGCACTGAATTACCTACAGACAGATGATGAGGTAAGGCTTGCCCGCAAAGGGGTGGAGATGGAAGTAACAGAGGAAACCCATTTTTATGTGCAGGACAAATTCTGGACAGAAGCACCAAACTCAGAAGTAACAAACTGTAATAAATTGGCTGGTTCGCTTCAAATCTGGCGAGAATTTGGTTCTGGGCTGCTGAGAATATTTCCAATGTGCAAAACAATTTTTGGGTACAGTAGCTAGTATGCTATTTTGTTTTGTGGGAGGTGACTGAAAAATGAGCGGCAAAGTGTTTGAATCAACTAGGTGGAAAGAAGTGGGGGGAAGGGACCAGTCAATCACAGTGTTTACTTTGATTCTGATTCTGACTACAGGGGATCTATGAGGGAGACTACTGTAGAGAGAGTGGGATGGATAGAGGTTGAAAGAGGGTCAGTAGCTGGAAGGGAGAGAAATGGAGAGAGAGAGATTGAGATTGAAAGGGAGGGGCGTTGTGTTTTCCGACAGTGGAGTGTGGTATGTAGCTGGGAGGTGTCGGCCTCTGAGGCCCTGCCACATGCGTTTTTCTCTGGTCAGCCCCTCCCAGCTAACCACACAGCCTCAGCTTAGACCTGAGAGGGGGGAGGAGGACAGAGAAGGAGAAAGAAAGGGAGAGATAATTACAGCATGCACTAGTAGTGAGAGATTCATAGGGAAAGAAAATAAGAACCAAGAGAAAGGCAAAGAAAGTGTGAGAATGATGACAACATGTGTTAGAAATATATCCCTGAGATGTCTGCCAAGTGAAATCAAGCCTCACCTTGAAGTGTAGATGTGTTGTATGTCTCTAACTCAGTGTTGTGTTCCTTGGCAGGATGTGGTGAGTCCAGAGGAGGTGGCTTCTCCCTCGGCCCCCCCTGACGCTGAGTTTGAGGGGATAGGAGATTACGAGGAGTCCTTCGTAGCAGACTGGTGGCAGGAACCCAAAACCAAGGGGGACGCTGGGGAACCTGCAGCCTGACCCCAAACACCAACTCCGCCATGAACACCACCCCTCCCCCAAACAGAACACTTCTCAAATCCCCTCTCAAAGAATATGGACAGCCCTGCAGAGCCAGACCCCATCCAGAAATGCCAGGATACTATAATTAGTACACCCCACACATTAAATTGTTCCATGGTGTATATACACAAACACACACAGACACATCATTTCACAGCTTAAGGAACACAAAAGGGAGAATTTACATTGCCAGTTGCACACAGTTCCACCATTAGCAAGATCACACAAACACCCACCCACACAGGACTTATTGAAGGTCAGAGCTGTCCATGTCTGAACTGAAAGCTGAATTGTGCATCTGTTTTGGCATAAGGAAAGGGAAAAGAAAAGGGAAAGGGGGATACTTAGTCAGTTGTACAACTGACTGCCTTCAACTGAAATGTGTCTTCCGCATTTAACCCCACCCCTCGAAAGGTGTATTATAATTGTTAATACTGTATGACTGTTATTGTTGTTGTTACATTTCTTATTTAATGAAATGATTTGCCTTTGTGCCATAGCCCTGGTAATATGGCACTGATCTATGCCTTCTGTCAATATCTAGGATGTTTGATGTTGAATTCTGACTTATTGGAGGTGTTTTTTGTGGGTCCAGTGTTAAGATAAAAATCCACACAAAATGCTAAGTGAACAACAGCAGAAAGTGTGGAATAAAGTGACATTATTTTAGTACATCGCTGTTATTGTCTCTTTCAGAAAATCCATTGCAGTACAGACATACAGTATAATGGAAACTTACTTATGACATCCTTAGGATGTGTTTACACAGGCAGCCCAATGCTGATCTTATGCCCAATTATTGGTGGTATTATTTGAGATACTCTAAGGAGGTAGGGTTTGAGACGTGGTTTTCAGACCTCAACTCAGTTTGGGGTGTAGGGTTTGAGCGTAGCCTGAAGGTAGGGAGGGGCAGTTCCTCTTGCTGCTTCGTAGGAAAGCACCACGGTCTTGTAGTGGATGTGACCTTTGACTGGAAGCCAGTGGAGTGTGCAGAGGAGCGGGTGACATGGGAGGATTTGGGAAGGTTGAACACCAGGCGAGGTGCAGCGTTCTGGATGAGTTGCAGGGGTTTGATGGCACAAGCTGGGAGCTGTGAACCGTGAGAGGTCTTGGGAGTGTGCAGGCCTTCCCAGGGAGGGGAAGCTTGCAGAGAGGAGTGTAGATCACAGTCATTCCACATCTTCATTCAAGAGAACATTTAATGAGGTGCAATGAAGTCTGAAACTAGAAATACATCTAATGGAAAACAAAAATGTGTCAGTCAAAAATGTAAATGTATAATCATTGGCCAAGTTCAAGAACATAGAATACAAGGCAATGTCCAATTTTCCTAGTCTCTTGAAGTTTCCCTTTAAGAATCTTATATAGAGAATCACATTTAGGCAGTAGTTACTGGATTTAGTTATTCTAAACAATAATTAAACACACTGAGCAAAGTACATACATCTTGGCCTCAAGTAATGACACCATTGTCATAGCATCCCAGATATATTCACGCAATGGAACCAGAAGAAATAAATACTTTTTGCTTTTATATTTTATTTCCCCTTCATTTCAATTCATCTACATTGCTTATTTCAATTTGTCTACTTAAAAAGATAGTGTTTAAAAATATGGGATATAACGCATTTCTTTTTCTCTGCTTCCTAAATTCAAAACACAAGCAAACTGGCCACCATCTAAAGATTGTACATATTCTGTACATATGGTGAAGAACTATAGTGCATCTGCCAGAGTGCAGAACTCAGCTGAATCAAACAGACCTCTCCATACACCTAGTGTACCAGACCCCAGGTTGTGTCCTAAATGGTACCCAATTACCTACGTAGTGCACTACTTTTCACCAGCAGAGCACTAAGGGCCCTGGTCAATAGTAATGCACCTCATCTCATCACATTTCCACTGAGGAGCTGTCCTGGGGTCATTTCAAACTCACTGTGTTAAAGCATCATCAGCATAAGGCTCAGAGCCTATCAACAAGTGTCCAATATTTAGATGGCATTTAGATTGACAGCTGCAATGATAGATAGATAGATGGCCAGATTGCTAGCTTACTAGGCAGTGTGCCTGCTAGACAGATAGATGGACAGCTAGGAATGGCTTAAAGGAGATGTACAGTTGTATGGCAGGAGACAGATAGATACTTAGTTGAAACAGATAAAACGAATCAATATTAACATTGAATTTTAAAACAATTCCATACAGTGTATTCAACATTCAGTATTATCTTCTTGTACATACTGTATATACAAATAGATGTGCATATGTGTTCTCACATTCTGTAGGCTAGTGCTCGTTTAAGTTGGTTGTTACATATTCAATACAAACCATTTGTTTGTTAGTGTGCTGCCATTGGCTCCCGAGCACAAAGCCAGGCAACAGAAAGATAACTATTTCTTGAAGTAAAAATCTATAAACTATCTACCAGTGTTATTGGCAGGAGTGTCACGGTGAACAAGGGCATAACTGTCCCAAACACAACAAGTACCTTTCTCATTCACCTGCTCTCTTCCTCACCCAATCTCTCTCACACACGCACACACACACACATCATTTTCAGGAATCTGGTTTTCCAGGAATCCTGGTTGGAGGATTCCATATTTCCCTGCTTATTCCTTCACAATTCCGGGAATCTTCCTACCATGATATCAGGAAAACTTGGCAATATTGGGAAAGTTACTGAAATTTTGGTACCACACACACACACACACACACACACACACACACACACACACACACACACACACACACACACACACACACACACACACACACACACACACACACACGCTCACATACACACGCTCACATACACACGCTCACACACGTGCTCACACACACACACAAGCTCACACACAGACGCTCAAACACACATGTACACACACACACGTACACACACACACACACACACACACACACACACACACACACACACACACACACACACACACACACACACACACACACACACACACACACACACACACACACACACACACACACACACACACACACACACACACACACACAGTTTCAACCTCCTTTACCATACACACTTTGGGCCTCTTAAGAAGGTGGTGAATAGAATACAGACACATACAGACAGGCTCTGTTAACTAACACTATGTGGAATGTTGTGTTGGTAGATCTACGGTTGAAAACACTGAGTTACGGTCTCTGCTGCATTTTAAATATGATCCCAAAACCATAGGGTCTAACTCCCCCTTCCTACATCTCAACACATCTCAACAGACAGGGACAAATAATTAACAATCAACATAAACCCTACATCAGTCCATGATGTTTTGAATGGTCTACTGCTTTTGTTTCATAGTCATTCTCACAATAAGTTCTTCTGTCTTTGGAAATGGCCTGTACACAACATGTCCAATACAGGATTCTTCTTGGGTCACATCCGTGTTGTTGTAACTATAATGTCTGAATCTGGGTTGTCATCCAGTCACTTGACATGGCCTCTCTGAAAGGGGCAGTTCAACTGATCCAATGGCCACTTGAGTCTTTGATCAATGTTTGTTTTTCTGTGTTTCCTTGACAACATCTTATGATTTAAATAGTTTTTCAGATGGCAGGTCTGGGCCAGTCCAGCATTCTCAAACAGCGGCCAGAAGTGTGTTTCAAGACAAGCATTGGAAAGACATGTCTGATACTGAATTTGTCCACTGTTGACATGTTCTTCATTGGACTGTCGTAAGCGAAAGGAAAGAGAACTACAGTACGCAGACACCGAAGTTCATACTACTTAGTCGCTGGAAAGGAGGAAGACCCTGACGCCCCTCTAGGGACCAACAACAACCTTCTAATTCTGTCCATGGCAAAGACTTTATCCTGATTGGATAATATAATTGGCTGGTATGCAATGTGGGAGGTGCTACACTGGCCAGGAGGGGCCGGAGATAGACAGGTGGACAGACAGGAAGTGGACAGGAGAGGAGACGTTAACAGAAGAGGTCTGGAGAGGTTTGGGACAGGAGTGGAAGACTTGTTCTTTTTCCCTCTTCTCCGACTTGGAAACATCACAGAGTGATTGAAAGACAGGAGCAGACAGACAAAGACAGACAGACAGACATCTTATCCTCCTCCAGATCTGGAAAGAAAGGAAACAGTGTGAGAGACTAAAAGTTGTAAGGCTGTAAATAAGTTGAGCAGTTGACAGAAGGTGATTGTTGGACTTGGGTGTGAGGAGGCTAAACGAGACATGAAATGGAACTGAAAGAAAACTGCATTCTGGGTGGAACAGGTCATGAGGTGGAGAAGACAAAGGCTGAGACTGATGCCAGAGTTTTTCTGTGCTATATGGGATTAGGTCAGAGGAGGAATGAGGTTTAAGGTCAGAGGTGGGATGATGTCTGATGGGGGTCTGAGGCCATGCTGTGAAGAGCTATGGGATGAGGAGGGGGGTGGGGGGGGGGGGGGGGGGGTGAAGGATGTCACCCTGCAGTGTCAGGAGCTAGGTCATACCTTCCTCTTCGGATATTCCTTCAACCAGGAAGGAGGAGGAGCAACACATTGGGAGAGGAGACACGAGGAGAGGAGAAACATCAGTTACAGTAAGAGACAATGAAAGCTCAACAACAGTAGATAATGGATAGTCATAACAAAGGCAATTCAAAGTCATGGTACAGTGCCTTGCAAAAGTATTCATCAACCCTTAAAATGGATTTAACTGTCATTCTTTTGTCAACAATCTACACAAAATACTCTGTAATGTCAAAGTGGAAGAAATAGTTCATAAAAAATGGAATAACTAAAATATAGTCGTTGCATAAGTATTCAGCTCCCTGAGTCAATACATGTTAGAAACACATTTGGCAGCGATTACAGCTGTGAGTCTTTACACACCTGGATTGTGAAATAGTCGCCCATTATTCTTTTCATTTTTATTCAAGCTCTGTCAAGATGTTGGGGATCATAGCTAGACAGTAATTGTCAAGATTCCTGGCCACTCAGGAAAATTCACTGTCTTCTTGGTAATCAACTCTAGTGTAGATTTGCCCTTGTGTTGTAGCTTATTGTCCTGCTGAAAGGTGAATTCCTATCCCAGTGTCTGGTGTAAAGCAGACTGAATCAGGTTTTCCTCTAGGATTTTGCCTGTGCTTAGCTCGATCCCGTTTCTTTTAATCCTGAAAAACTCACCAGTATCCATACCATGATGCAGCCACCACCATGCTTGAAAATAAGGAGGCAGTTGGTTACTCAGTGATGTGTTGTGTTGGATTTGCCCCAAACATAAGGCTTTGCATTTAGGCCAAAAAGCGCATTCCTTTGCAGTATTACTTCAGTGCCTTGTTACATACAAGATGCATGTTTTGGAATATTTTTGATTCTGTATATTTGTATTCTTTTCATTCTGTCATTTAATTCATTATTGTGGAGTCACTACAATGTTGTTGACCCATCTTCAGTTTTCTCCCATCATAGCCATTGAACTCTGTAACTGTTTTAAAATCACCAATGGCCTCATGGTAACATCCCTGAGCAGTTTCATTCCTGTCTTGTAGCTCAGGTCAGAAGGACGACTATCTTTGATGTGTCTGGGTGATTTAATACATCATCCACAGCATAATTATTAACTTGACCATGCATAAAGAGATTTTCAATGTCTGATTTGTTATTGTTACCCATCTACCAATCACTGCCCTACTTTATGAGGCTTTAGAAAAGCTCCCTGGTCTTTGTAGTTCAATCTGTGCTTGAAATTCAATACTTGACTGAGGGATAATACATACATATGTGGTATGTATGGGGGACAGAGGAAGGGTTAGTTGTTCAAAAATCATGTCAACCCCTATTATTTCACACAGAGTGAGTCCTAGTAACTTAAGTGATTTGTTAATTAAGCCACATTTTACTCCTGAACTCATTTAGGCTTGCCTAAACAAAGGGGTTGAATACTTATGCAAGAACTAGATTTTATTACATTTCTATAAATCATATTTTTTATTTTTTTTATTCTTCCACTTTGACATTAGAGTATTTTGAGTAGACTGATGACCAAAAATTACAATCAAATCAATTTTAATCCCACTTTGTAACACAATAACATTTGAAGAAATGCAAGGGGTCTGAATAGTTTTGCAAGGCACTGTATAAAGCCTATTCAAAGTGGTGTAGTAGCCCGTGTTCTCCCACTGCTCACTCCGACTACAAGAAGTCCAGAGTTTTTACACTTTTTTTCATACTCAAATTAAATTATGTTGTAATTAGGGCTGGCACAATTACCGTATAATCGTGTAACTGACGATTATGGATGGAGGCCATCATGAAATGAAATAACCGTCATAACCATTTGTTTGTGTGTATGTGTGTGTGGAACGAACAGCTGACTGAAGGATGGCCGGGGATTCATGCGGTAGAGTCCGTTTCCGCAGTATCGTGGGCTCTAACAACGTGATGAAACTTTGTTTCAACGTGAAGGAACAAGCAAGGCGTTGTAGCAAACAAGTCTTTGGTTGCCTAGGCAACTCCCGCTTCCCTGCAGCAGCACAGCACATGCAGTCAGGAGCGGAGGAGAAAACGTGCGTCTTAAAAAACGTTGCTACTCAAACGATTATGACGGTGACTGCGGTCATTTAGCTGACTAATAACCGTCATCCAAAATTCCATGACGTCACAGCCGTAGTTGTAATAAACACTTTTCTTGTTTGTTCAAATGAGTGTAAAGCTTACCACTACAAGAAGATATCATAGAAGATATTTAACCGACCACATAAATATTGACACAGATCATGCACACATGCACACACAACTACCTCTGTCCCCAAAAGGATTACTCATTATTCCCAGCAAAATATGAACTATTGGAGAAATGGATCAAGCAAATTAATTTTGATGAACCAGACAAAGAAATGTAACACAGATTTGATCATTCTTGATGCATGTGATGACAGGGAAGTGGTATAATCCTTTTGGTTCAGAGACTAAGGAGTGAACAGGAATTAGCAGGCCAGGCATGCACACAGCTAGGGCTCTACAGAGACAGCCACTGCAGCAAGGGCACTTTGGTTAGGGCACTACTGAGTGGGCACTACTGAGCGGACACTACTTTAAAGATACTCCAAATTAAGAGCTGCACCAAGGAGAGGCATCAAAGAATGAACACTGCACAAGAGGCTTCAAAGAGAACCACAACAGTTTGGGAACTTCATAGGAGACTACAGGGGAACTGAACACTCCTGTCCCTGGCAGGAGAGCTGGGTTGGAGCCAGTCTGAAGGTGTGAAGGGGAGGCATCTCTTTCTCTCCCTGGAGAGATGCACGGAGGTCGTCAGGGTTCAATTCTACTAGATCTTACAGAGTGAAGTATCAGAGGTACCAGCCGGATACTCATACTAAATATATCCATATGTTTCAAAGCAACTGGATGGTGAACTCAACCCATGTGTCCCCACCGTCGGTGGGGCAATGAGTTGCAAAGTGGGTGAAGTCGTTTTTTTTGGAGGGGGTGTGAGTGGGGGCCTTGGGGAGAAGCAGACAGGTACACAGAGGCATGCCAGAACTCTTACTTAAATCCCCATCCTGTCCCCCCTAGGACTATGGCTGCCAGAAGAATAGCACCTGCGATGGACCCTATTATGATATTGGTGCCACTGGGACCTGCGCAGAGGAAGGAGGGGGGGGGGGGGGGGGGGGGGGGTGCAGAGGGGGAACACAACAACACCACCAAAAACACACGTCAGAGGACAGCATCAACACTGCACATCAACAACATCAACATAGAGAAAGAGAGAGAGTGAGAGAGAGAGAGAGAGAGAGAGAGAGAGGAGGAGGAAGAAAGAGATAGAAAAGATACCCAAAGAAAGAGAGTAGGAAAGAGAAAGAGAGAATAAGAAAGGACATGGGGTGGAGGAAGGGAGAACGCGTGGGAGAGCGAGGGAAGATCAGGGAGGCGACAGTTAAGAAAGGAGGGTGTTTTTATTACTTCTTTCTCATCCCCCTCTCTTGCTCTTTCAGCTGGACACCCTCTTGCTTAGGATGGGTTTGGTTTTTTGGGGCCTATGAGAGCCCTATGAGCCCTGTGTCAATGGAAAGGGAAAGGGGATACCTAGTCAGTTGCACAACTGAATGTATTCAACTGAAATGTGCCTTCCGCATTTCACCCAACCCCTCTGAATCAGATACAGACTGGAAGATAGGAAGGAAGACACTTGAAGATAGAAGCCAGGTGTCTGTAACTTACAGAAACACCCACACAAACACACAGACACACACATACAGTATATGCACACATGTACACATTCAGCATACACATTCTCACACTAACTCACTCACACATGTAGACACAAAGTCAGTCAGTTTCCCTGACTTTACTCCACTGCCCCTTTCACCCAAAGCATGACTAAGGCAATAGCTATCGGAAGAGCTAGACTATAGATACCCTTTACTCCATATATGTACACAAAGAGATAAAGTGATAGTGTAGACAGACAATGAGAGGGATACGAGGAGAACAGGCAGACAAACAGACAAACAGACAGAGAGACAGAGAGACAGAGAGACAGAGAGACAGAGAGACAGAGAGACAGAGAGACAGAGAGACAGAGAGACAGAGAGACAGACAGACAGACAGACAGACAGACAGACAGACAGACAGACAGACAGACAGACAGACAGACAGACAGACAGACAGACAGACAGACAGACAGACAGACAGACAGACAGACAGACAGACAGAGGAGCTTTGGACCTTTCTTCTCCGTGTTGGCAGGCGGCGTGGGGTCAGGGATGGGGTCAAAGACACTGCAGTCCTTCCCGGTGTAGTCCCTGTCACAGATACACTTCACCTCGTTACTACATGTCTGAGAGAGAGAGGGAAACAGACAGATTAAAACAAAGGAGAACAGCAATTGGCACAGTAGTCAAGTAGACAGCGTTTACTTTTGAAAACACAAACCCAACAAGCTAACATCCCTCTATTTAAATGCAGGCATGTGTGGTGTGGTGGTCCCTGTGTGCCTCCTCACCCCGTGGTCAGAGCAGGTGCGTCCCAGCGTGGAGCCGGAGCAGGTGCTGAGGTTGAAGGCTGCCACGGGGAGACAGTGGCGCTCCAGACACATCATGTTGGGGCCGCACGGCGTACCATCCTCTACGTAGCCCAGGTCTGACCCATCCTCCAGCAGGACATGGCCCCCCCTGGACACACAGACGGGAGAGGAGGAAGAGTAGAGAGGAGATGACAAAAAAGAGAGGAGAAAAGTGGAGGAGAGGGAGGGAGAAGAGGAGGACGAGGAGGAGGAGGAGGAGGAGGGAGAGGAGGAGGTGGAGTTGAGAGGAGGGGGGAGAGGCGACGAGGGATAAATTAATCAATTAATCTATTCTGATCAATCTATGAAAGCCTCCCAAACACAAACAATAAAGGGGTAGAAAGGTACAACTCACCGGCAGTCCAGGTACTTGTTCTGGTGGTATATTGTAAGGCTGGTCACTTCCCCCCTCCAGATCCCCAAACTTTGGCTTCACCGTCATATTGATACAGAACAGGAAACCACAAAGCACATCCCTGAGAGAACGAGAAAGAGAGAGAGGGAGAAAGAGAGAAAGAGAGAGAGAGAATGGGAGAGTGAGAGGAGAGAGAGTGAGGGGGGAGAGCAAGAGAGAGAGAGAGGGGGGGGGGGAGAGAGAGAGAGAGAGAGAGAGAGGGGGAGAGAGAGAGAGGGGGAGAGAGAGAGAGAGGGGGGGAGAGAGAGAGAGAGAGCGAGAGAGAGAGGAAATAAGATGGGGGAGAGAGAGAGAGATAGAGAGGGGGGGGAGAGAGAGAGAGCGAGAGAGATAGAGAGGGGGGGAGAGAGAGAGAGAGCGAGAGAGAGAGAGGAAATAAGATGGGGGAGAAAAACATTAAGAATAATAATAAATAAAACTCCGGTCATGTCTATTGTGTAATAATGAGAGTGATAAGTCATGTGATAGAAGGCTCACGGCTTGTTGCACTGCAGCCATCCCTGGCCCTCAGGACTCCGCCCACAGTTGCCCTTCTCTGTGCCCTCTGCATTCAGCTTCTCATAGCAGAAGCGGTCTGCTGAATCTGAGACAGCACACACAGACACAACACACATTAGATCCATATCACCACCATCTGTAACTCAGATGAAGTTCCATATCAGTCCACAAGATGGCATAGGACTGTCATGGGCATAGCCATAGAAACAATACCAATACATGACTACTGGCAAGTGAGTAATTCAGGGGTGTGAAAGACATTAAAGAAATTAATGAATCATTAATACTTACTGTAGCCCCAAAGTCCCTTACACTGGCCATCGAGAGTCCTGCACCGACCACTATAACAACGACCCTGAGAGAGAGACAGAGAGAGATAGAGAAAGAGAGAGAGAGAGAGAGAGAGAGAGAGAGAGAGAGAGAGAGGAGAAGAGAGAGAGAGAGAGAGAGAGAGAGAGAGAGAGAGAGAGAGAGAGAGAAAAGAGAGAGAGAGAGAGAGAGAGAGGGAGAGAGAGAGGGAGAGAGGAGAAGAGAGAGCCAGATAGAGAAAGAGCAAAAGAGGGAGGGAGAGAGAGAAAGCAAGAGAGGGAGGAGAGAGAGAGAGAGAGAGAGAGCAAGAGATGGAGGGAGAGAGAGCGCGAGAGAGACAGCAAGAGATGGAGGGAGAGAGAGCGCGAGAGAGAGAGAGCAAGAGATGGAGAGAGAGAGAGACAGAGAGAGAGGGGGACAGGAAGATGAACAAAAGATAGCAGCAGAACAGACATATCTCAACAACACACTGACTGCAGAGCAAAACCCCATTCAAACAAAGGTGTGCCTTACCTGACTACTGTCACACATGTATCCATCCAGCTTGTGCACATTATGAGGGCACTGCAACAGGAGAAAATGACATACAGTATGGTTTACTCCAGACCAACACATGCTCCCCAATCTCCCAACATACACCAGGGTAATAGTGTAGTGTAGAGTAGAGTACCTGGCTGGAGTCTCCTGTGCAGCTCTCTGGGATGTCACAGTCATTCACAGCCTGTCTGCAAACCGCTCCTCTCAGCTCATACTGACACACAAGAACACAAGAATGACCTCTTCCTGTCAAGAGAGGTGGACTGTGTAGTAGCACCAACAGACTCTTAATAGTCAAGATCGGATGATTTCATTATTAAAACTGTGTGTGATTCTTAATAAAAAACGTTTGGTAATTAAATGGTTTGGTAATGAATGAGTTAAATACTGAAGAGGCACTGGCCTCCATAGAGTGGACTAGCTAGTGTGATGAGTAATATGTAACTGAAGCGGTGGTGGTAGTGGAGTAGAGGGACTCACCCTGCACCCACTGCAGCACAGTCCACTACTGCACATGGCATCATGGGTCAGGGTACACTTCTTACAGCACGCCCCTCCACTACGGGCACACTCCTACAGACAAACACACACAGTCACTGAGACTGTTCCTCATACCAACATTAACCCTCTAGTATCACCATGACAGTTTCTGTCTCAAATGGAACCCTAGTACCTTTATAGTGCTCTGCTTTTAACCAGGGCCCATAGAGCTGTGGTCAAAAGCAGTGCACAATATAGGGAATATGGTGTCATTTGAGACGCAGACAGAAGCTCCATTCATACTGGAGGGTTCTGGTTCCTCATCATTACAGTTCCTTAGGGCTAGGCCCCCTTTTTTCTCCACTTCCTGTCTGAATGATGTGCCCAAAGTAAACTGCCTGTAGCTCAGGCTCTGAAGCCAGGATATGCATATAATTGGTACCATTGGAAAGAAAACACTTTGAAGTTTGTAGAAATGTTAATATAATGTAGGAGAATATAACACAATAGATATGGTAGGAGAAAATCCAAAGAAAACCAACCGAAAATCTTTTTTTTTTGAGAGACCATCCTCTTAGAAATGCAAGAGTAAGGTCATATTGAAAATTAGCTCCCTGTATGCAATTCCTATAGCTTCCACAGGGTGTCAGCAGTATATGTTCAAGGTTTCAGGCTTGTAACTTCAAAAACAAATAAGAAATATCATTTTTAGTAGTGGGACACAGTCTTGTAAATTCGTGTTTGCGCGTGTCATGAAGACATTACGCACCTGCTAAAATCGGTTTCCTATTGAACATACTTCTTTCCAAAATAAATATTATAGTTTGATTACATTTTTGGGTATCTGAGGAGTAAATAGAAACGTATTTTGACTTGTTGAAACAAAGTTTAGGGGTAGAGTTTTGGATTCCTTTCTCTGCATGTTGAACGAGTGGATTACTCAAATCGATGGCGCCAACTAAACTGACTTTTTGGGATATAAAGAAGGATTTTATCTAACAAAACGTCACTACATGTTATATATATATATATATATATATATATATATATATGTACATAAATGTTTAAAATCCATAATATTTATGATTATTTTTTTGAATTGAAAGATTTATTAGAGAACCTCACCAGCTGAGACCCACAGTCACACTCCTCCCCTGTCTCCACGAAGCCGTTCCCACACTCAGGAGGGTCCAACAGCTGATAGAGAGACGGAGGGATAGAGGGAGAGGAGAACAGATGGAGGGAGAGACAATAGACAAGTAAGATGGGAGGACGAAAAGAGGGGAAGAAGGGAAAAGAGAAGGTCGTAAAGAAGAGGAAGAGAGAGATAATCAAGGATGGGCACAGAGCTGTATGTAAATATCTAATATGGAGAAATGAGGACATTGGGATAATTAATTAGGCTATATATAACAGCGCTCCTGGGACCTTCAGCTTACACTCCACTCCCCACTAGAACATCAGGCTAGGCCAGCCTCCCACATCCCTCACCCACACCAACCTCACCTTGTTGGGCTTGTTGAAGAGGCAGCTCCCGCCCCCCTGGAGCAAGAACTGGATGTACTCATCAACACTGCAGCGAGAGAACTTTCTGGGCAGGTAATATCTGTACACACAAAATAAGCACACACACACATACACAGATGCAGGGAGAGAGAGAGAGAAAAGAGAGCGAGAGATAAAATGGTCAAAGCCAATGATAGTGTGTTTTTTCCGAAAATGAAGTGCCAAATCAAATGTGACAATTTTTTCAGCAATTTTGCAATCTGACTCAAATGTTACCATCTGTGGTAAAAAAAACCCTGCTAATTGTAGTAGATGGATTTGACAATAGCTTGACAATAGCTTATCAAATCACCATTGTACCATCTGGTATTGAATAAGCCGAAGCCAAACGCTTCTGAGCACATTGTGTGTTCTTTAGACTGATGTACTGTATGTACAGTATATGTAGTCCTAAAGTCAGTCTTTACCCAGTGTCTTCCATGATACAACCAAGCCAAGAATCAGGACATCTGCAGTCTCCTGAGAGAGACGGAGAGAGGGAGGGAAAAGAAGAAAAGGAGGGTGAAAGACGGAGTGAAAAGTCAATGCGAAAACATGAGATGGTTAATGACATTCATCTTGACTAGAAGGAATTTACATTTATTCACTGAGGTAAATCCTTGAGAAAAAATACAATTATTTCACAAGTAAGTTTGAAATAAAGTCAATCCATCGCTTCCTGTGCCACTCCCTCCATCCATCCCTTCCTTTCTTCCTCCTTTAACTGAATCCATGGGCTGCTGTCTCCTGTCTCTACCTCTCGCTTAGTCTTTACACTATCTGTACCTGTTCCCTCTCGCTCTCCATCTCTTTCTCCCTCTCCCTCCTTCCCTCTCTCTCTCTCTTTCTTTCTCTCTTTCTTTCTTTCTTTCTTTCTTTCTTTCTTTCTTTCTTTCTTTCTTTCTTTCTTTCTTTCTTTCGTTCTTTCTTTCTTTCCTTCCTTCCGTCCTTCCACCCTCCCTCCCTCCCACCCTCCCTCCCTCCCGCCATCACCCATCCCCCTGCTCTGATCGTCCTCACCCGCAGAGCTGCGTATGTTGTTCCACCTCATCCCAATGTTCTGACCCAGACTCTGGCACAGAGTGATGGCCATTGGACCCACGTTCCCATACTGGAACACAAACACACACATCCACTCTGTATCAATGGCGTTCTGTTTGACTGAAGTTACACTCCTCACATTCTTCACTGAAGGAAGGAAGTAGTCAAAGAAGAGTCATTCTTAAGTGTAGTAGCTGTGTCAGATCCTAAACCATGAGCCTGGACTACGAGCCCATTGTTGTGAGTCACAGTCCTTTGAAGCTGAGTAGGAAGCACACAGTTGTCTCTCTTACCTCGTTGATGCCCCCTCCTCTGGTGAGAGAGCACACCCCTCCGGTGTAGGCCGTCCCACTGCGACTGCTCTGGAATGTACGCCCCCTGGAGGAGATGGAGGAGAACAGGGGTCAAACCTGGACTAAAGTACCAGGACATATTGTAGTATATATAAACCGGCTGCAACCAGTCAACAACACTGACTGCCCCAGGTTAGATACAGGAGCATATCACCCTCCTCTATTTTACATTTCAGGGGGACATAGACAGGGGGCGCTCACGAGAAGAGGTGCACGACGTCACTTTGCTCCTTAATACTGTCCTTCCTGTACTTCATGAAGTTCTGCAGCGTCGTCAACGGGTCTGTCACCACGGGAACCATGTTGGCCGACGACCAGGTTTCCATGGCAACCAGCACGATACGTGTGTTCAGCTGTTCCCTGTAAATCTGCAGGCCAAACATACACTGGTGGTATACCCAAATTCATATCTAGGAGGATGGACATAATGAGTAAGATATGTTAGATTGTTCTTATAGGCTACAACCTAGCCTATGATTATTGACATGACTTTAACTTTAACAACATAACAATATCATCATAATTGACGATGGGTATCAGTACAAAAGTTAAGTATGGAGTGACAGAGCTCTTACTGCATCAGCCATATTGACCACTGCTTTGGCAAAGTTCCTGGCCTGGGTAGTGGAGCGTCGGAGCTGCACAAACTGCAGACAGACAGCAAACGTTAGGTGCAGTGGACGAACGCACACACATCAATTCTTTTCACAAAAGGCTAACTCACCATTTCGTAGTCGTTGACCACCATCAGCTCGATGTATTTGGTCTCTGACTGCACGGTGGGCCTGCGTGGCAGCTGTCTCTTAGAGCGCCTCAGCACCTCACTGACCCGGGGATCCTTCAGCTGCTCATCACCATTACCTCTGGCTCTATCCCCCTCACTGTCGTCTGTGCAGTCTGGACACAATACAACACAGAGGACTGAGAAATGACTTCAAAGAGCATGGATCTACCAACCTCAATGTGTCTTCTCATTGGTAAGTATGAACATGAATGATTGTATAAAGGAGAGAGGATGTAGGATGTTGCCAGTACCTTGACAGTCTGGGGATAGTCTGACATCAGGCATCCTACGCACTAGGTGGGCCCCCTCAGTCTGGAGAGGAGTCAATGAGACACCAGGAGAAAACAATACCATCTTTACTACGCTCATCCATATTCCTCGTCTGCATCCCTGTTACTATGAATGAATGAATCAATAACATCAACACTACTACACAGGGCTATCTATACCATTATCTCCCAACCACCACACACTCACCTGATTGGTCCCGTCGAAAAGAGGCTCAATCCCATAAGAGAACATCCCATCAGAAAACATACCACTGAGAGAACGAGAGAGAGAGAGAGAGAGAGAGAAAGAGAGAGAGAGAGAGAGAGAGAGAGAGAGAGAGAGAGAGAGAGAGGGAACACGTTCCTTATATATCCGTAAGACTCCCATTGTATAGCAGTGATATTAGTACATGAAGATCAAAGATACCATATAGCTTATCAAAGCCATAGTGCCAGTACTGTACCGAGTCAGTGTGGTGAGGCAAGGCCATTGACAGACAGTTTATAGCTATGGGGAGAGTCTCACCATAGGCCAAGACAGGTGGAGAGAGCTGCCCAGGACTCTGGTAAGCCCCTCAACCTCCCTTGATAGTAGCAGTGCTCCCCTCCCTGTGAACACAAAGACCATACCATTGTTAATATACAGTCACATGCTCAAGTAAATCGACTGTGTAGTGGTACATTGGTTTGCAGGTTTCCACACACTGACTGAGGAGGACAGTGACGCTCATTTCACAGTCCCCTAAAAAAACTATATGGAGTCCCCAGGAGTTGTGCTTTAAACAGTTTCTACTTCTATTCCCTCTCTGTCTCTCTCTCTCTTCCTCCCTCTCTTCCTCCCTCCCTCCATTATACTGCTAGCTATATGTACTATATGTGACCTACTTGTCCTCAACTCTACTCTATTCCACTCTACTCTATTCCACTCTACTTTATTCCACTCTACTTTATTCCACTCTACTTTTTTCCACTCTACTCTATTCCACTATACTCTACTCCCCTCTATTCCACTCTCCTCTATTACACTCTACTCTACTCCACTCTACTCTATTACACTCTACTCTATTCCACTCTACTCTATTCCACTCTACTCTATTACACTCTACTCTATTACACTACTCTATTCCACTCTACTCTATTACACTCTACTCTATTCCACTCTACTCTATTACACTCTACTCTATTACACTCTACTCTACTCTATTACACTCTATTACACTCTACTCTATTCTACTCTACTCTATTACACTCTACTCTATTCTACTCTACTCCACTCTACTCTATTCCACTCTATTCTATTCTATTCCACTCTACTCCACTACTCTATTCCACTACTCTATTCCACTCTACTCTATTCCACTCTACTCTATTCCACTCTACTCTATTCCACTCTACTCCACTACTCTATTCCACTACTCTATTCCACTCTACTCTATTCCACTCTACTCTATTCTATTCCACTCTACTCTATTCCACTCTATTCTATTCTATTCCACTCTACTCTATTCTATTCCACTCTACTCTATTCTATTCCACTCTACTCTATTCCACTCTACTCTATTCTATTCCACTCTACTCTATTCCACTCTACTTTAGCTACTGCTCTGACAATGGAGGGGTTTTCTGTGCATGGAGCTTATAAATAAATCGAACATTATGTTGCCCCATAGTGGGAACAGCTTGGAAGGAACAACATGGAGTGAAAATGCATTGGGCTGGCTAAGAATAAACCTGTATCACAACCGGCCGTGATTGGGAGTCCCATAGGGCGGAGCACATTTGGCCCAGCGTCGTCCGGGTTTGGCCGGTGTAGACCGTTATTGTAAATAAGAATTTGTTCTTAACTGACTTGCCTAGTTAAATAAAGGTGAAATAAAATAAGACATTTGAGCAGTGGATGTCAAAGTGTGGAAGAGGAGGACCACACACACGAGACCTCAACACAGATGAAGAAGAGGGCATCCAGCTACAACACTAATGCTCATTCTGAATAAAACATCTACCTTGCCTGCAACCATCTGAGCCCCATCCTTCATTGGTGTGAAAGAGCTGGCCTAGTATAACACTTAAAATGTTTAAAACAATTACTTTTAAAACTGCAGAGCAAATAAAACCATTGGCAGTAAAAATGTCCCCACGTTTGGAGAACTCCCCAAACACTTACACATGGTTAGAAAGACAATGAGAACATAGTAACAATTAACAAGACAATTAGCAGTTGGGGTGTGTGCAACCAGTAATCAGCACACACTACGGAATGTTTGAATTGAATGGCAAATAAACAGAAATACAAAGACAAGCATATTAGGCTACTTGCTTTGACAGTTATACACCGGCCTGTTTATTAGGTACACCCATCTAGTAATAGGTCGGACCGCCCTTTGCCCTCCAGAACAGCCTGAATTCTCTGGGGGCATGGAAACGTTGCTCAATTGGTATCAAGGGACCTAACGTGTGCAAGGAAAACATTCCCCACACCATTACACCACCGCCACCAGCCTGTACCGTGACATCAGGCAGGATGGGGCCATGGATTCATGCTGCTTACGCCAAATCCTGACTCTGCCATCACCATAACGCAACAGGAACTGGGATCTGTCGGACCAGGCAATGTTTTTCCACTCCTCAATTGTCCATTGTTGGTGATCGCGTGCCCACTGGAGCTGCTTATTCTTGTTTTTAGCTGATAGGAGTGGAACCCGATGTGGTGAAAAGGACTGACGAGCTGTGCGTTCCAAGATGCCGTTCCTTCAACCTCTCATCAACGAGCTGTTTTCGCCCACAGGACTGACGCTGACTGGATGTTTTTTGTTTGTCGCACCATTCTCGGTAAACCCTAGACACTGTCGTGCCTTAAAAGCCCAGGAGGCTGGATGTATCTGAGATACTGGAACCGGCACACCTGGCACAGGCGATCATTCCACTCAAAGTAGCTTAGGTCTCTTATTTTGCTCATTCTAACTTTCAATTGAACAGTAACTGAATGCCTTGATGCCTGTCTGCCTGCTTTATATAGTAAGGGCAGCCACGACACTCACTATCTGTAGGAGCGAACCATTTTCATGAACGGGGTGGCCACTGAGTATAAGTCTCTAGCCCAGGTGAAGGCCTCTCCTTCACAATTAGTCTCCTTCAAAAGATTAGAAACAGTTTCCCGCTATGGCTGATCTAAAGTAGTCATTGAGCCACTACTGAGTATGAGATTGGCATAGCAGGAATACAAAACCACTCTAATAAAAGCAGAGATAGAGACAGAGCAACCACAGCTGGCATAGAGTCAAGCGCTCGGCCTGGTCTGGCTGGTCTGGGAGTGTGAGTATGTGGCTCCATCCCTGCAGGCGTACTGTACATCCTCCCATCCACACCACTGCTCTCTGAAGGAACCAACTGTCTGCAAACACACACACACATAATGACTCTCTCTGATAGCATCACCCATCC
This sequence comes from Salmo salar, assembly GCF_965601325.2. Taxonomy (NCBI): domain Eukaryota; kingdom Metazoa; phylum Chordata; class Actinopteri; order Salmoniformes; family Salmonidae; genus Salmo; species Salmo salar. The sequence continues at coordinate 62,461,238 of NC_138293.1, read as the reverse complement.
TGCCATTGTATTCACTGGCCTTTCACTCTCCTTTTTCCTCTCTCTCTCTCTCTCTCTCTCTCTCGCTCTGCCAAGAACTTAATGACACTGCAGAGCTGACTCGTTGCCATGGGAACAAGCTCCTGATTGGCTAGTGAGGGCAGAGGGAGAGTTGGGAATGAGAGTGGGTGAGGATGAGACAGAGGCTCTTGCTGAGGCTGGGGGACGAGGGGCAGTTAGTAACGTGTGTAGCACAATGAACCAAATAGAAAAAACACTACTTTTCCCCAATGGTTTTCTAGAGGCACTGACATTCCTGTAGTAGTCTACTGGCCACTCAATCACACTGTAGCGTTCATTCATTTTGGTGAGATGGTGGTCAACACTAATGTCATTTCAATCTGATAAGTGCTGCCAACAGGATGGACGTATCTGATTTCAGTAAGACACAAAACAGATCTCTGTAGCCTACTGGACAATAGCATACAATGTCAACAGTATGTCTACAGTATGTCTACAGTACGTCTACAGTACGTCTACAGTACATCAACAGTATATCTACAGTACGTCTACAGTATGTCTACAGTACGTCTACAGTACGTCAACAGTACGTCTACAGTACGTCTACAGTACGTCTACAGTACGTCAACAGTATGTCAACAGTATGTCTACAGTACGTCAACAGTATGTCTACAGTACGTCTACAGTATGTCAACAGTATGTCTACAGTATGTCTACAGTATGTCAACAGTACGTCAACAGTACGTCTACAGTACGTCTACAGTACGTCAACAGTACGTCTACAGTACGTCAACAGTATGTCAACAGTACGTCTACAGTACGTCAACAGTATGTCTACAGTACGTCAACAGTACGTCTACAGTACGTCTACAGTACGTCTACAGTACGTCTACAGTATGTCTACAGTATGTCAACAGTATGTCTACAGTATGCAGAAAACACAGTAGCTTTTTCAGAGGCATGGTTAGAACTTCTATTATAACTAGGGCCATGTGTTTTGTGCAATCATGTGACATAGCAAGAATTTATCCTGTATTTTATCCAAAATATCCAAAAATGAATTACACCAAAATTTAAAGCAGTTGTCTGAGGGTGGTGCTGGATCTGACATAGAAAGAAAGTGGTACAGTTTGTTGAAAAAGCTTTAAATAACGGTTAAAATCCAGGCATATCAAATGATTGCGCAAAATACAGGGCCCTAATTATAACACACACACACACACACACACACACACACACACACACACACACACACACACACACACACACACACACACACACACACACACACACACACACACACACACACACACACACACACACACACACACACACACACACACACACACACACACACTACCTTAGACTGTGAGGGTTTGCCGTCTTGGTGAAAGTGCCGCTCCACATAGTCTGAGGACAGGAGGTTACTGCAGAGAGAAAACACAGAGACACCTCTGTTATTATGACAGACACCTCTCTCATAAACTATACCCCAAGCCAAGCTCTACACAACGTCTAAGACAACGAGATATATCCTTTATGTGTATGATTTATCTTCGTCCTCTGCATCTCTATTCTGTTTGTGAATAGATACGCGGTCTGTACGAATATGGTCCGTTCTTAATGAATTCCATTTAAGTGTTCATTGATGAGGGCGGTGTGTAATGCATGGCTGTAGAGTACAGCATTTGGATGTGATTTATGACATTATCGTAGCTAGGCAGTAGCCGTAACAGAGTAGCGGTGGTCTGGCTGTTGTGTTGACTCCTTTACTGTGCTGTAGGGGAGTTACAGTACATTAAGCACATTAATAATAAAGCCATGACAATCCAGGCCACACTCTCTCTGTCCCCCTCATCCCCCTCTCTCTCTCTCCTCTCTCTCTCTAAGGTGGTTAGCTGTATTGATGGAGCTCTCAGGATCTCTGTGTCCCTGATGCTCCACTAAACATTTGATTATGTGTCATAAATGGAAGGAGCAAAGTGTATTTGCTAACGGTAGCGGTTATGGAAATGCCAATGTTGATGATTGTGGCGATTTAGAAAATACGGACCGATGGAAATGGGTGCGGCGAATACGTCAATCAAGTTGATAAATCCAAATTGTGCACAAATCAAATGTACTCACTGGTTTAACTCCAGGTCCAGGGTGAAGGTGTGTCCGAAGGTTTCCACCTGGAAACAACTCTGGGCCAAATGGACTGGCTTAAATAGGGAGAGAGAGAGAGAGACATTACAGGAAGAACCACTCTAAAGTAAACCACTCTAATAGCGATTCGCCCATTTGGTGAGTCACAATGATAGCTATCATTCTTTAAGAAGTATAAGAAATCAAAATACATACTGTACAAATGCATTTCTGCCAGTGCAATACTGCATATACATCAAAAGCATTTTAGCAGCTAACATAGTCGGATTGATAAAGTGTCCGATGATTTGGCTGGACTGAATCCATTCCAACAGGCAGTACTGAAGCCATCCAGGAAGTGCATTTGTATTCAGCAATAGAGATGGACGGGAAGAGGGTTTACAAGAAAGGAGAAAGCTTTAAATACCCATCTACATTAAGCTGGTGTGAAGCCAATGTGTCCCTACTGTCGGCTGCCAAAAAATGGAGAGGTAAGAAGAAGGCAATGGGGAGCTTTACTGGCTGCCAGAGATTTATAGCAGTCAAAACACAGTGTCGCCAAAAGCACAAACAGCGGCAGCATTCAATCCCAGCCCACTGTAATTCCGTCTGCAGGATACAGGCTGCAGTGAATCATTGGACTTTCACTGAGACAAGACTCCCATTCGGAAATCATTCCCTCCAATGATTCCACACAACTCAACTTCAGCTGGAGCAGGGAGAGGGTAGTTCTGCTTGGCTAAAGGAAGGACTAAAATGTGATGTCATAGATATCAATCCAAGGGGTTTTGTAAAGTTTTTATGTGTGTGAAATAATCAAGACTGTTTATTTTGGTCAATCAGTAGATCAATAGATTTGTTTGAATCGATCAGTATTTATCAGCCCTGAATCATAACATCCCTCAGGATATTTAGGTGGCCACCAACAACACCCCTGTCTGTAACACCAAGGCATCTTGATACTGTTCTCATGCCAAAGTCAGTCCTTTGGGAACCTTGTGATAGCAGGTTCATTACTCAGTAACAACCAGAGATTGTAAATAAAATCGGACATGTGCACATGCTGTAGAAACAGATGTATCTTCACTTCCAGTCCATTGATAAGCAAAGCAAGTTGAGGAAACAGTAGGCTGTACAACTTGGCATCGAAGTTAACCTATGGAATAGTTGATCAATCCATGAGTCAGAATGACAGCTAGGAATATTCCATCTAAACTTATTTAGAATCCTCTGTAAAAAAAGAAAAAAAAGGACATTATGACTACAAAAAAATACAACTGAGGCAAAAAATATTTTTTCAATGTAACCAACAGAACCCTCCTAATTAAGTAAAAATATCACCCTTTACCAATTATACCACTTCTCAATAACAACTCCAAAAACAACAACACCAGGCTTTTACACGATCTCCATCCAAATACCCATGAGCCTCTTTAAATAGTTCAATCACATCACACGCTAGGTTAACAAGCAGTGTAATCAGAGGCAGATTTATCTCCAGACGAGGGTAATGATTCTCTCAGCCACCTCAACACTCAACCCACCAGAGGGGTATATTACAAAGGAGGATCAATAAGTTAGCCAGCTAACTTTGATAAACAACCAGAAATAGCTATTGATTTTCTGATTCATTACGAAAGCTAAACTTAGAAATGTGTTTTTGGTTGTTGAGTCAATTCGACCGTACCCATTTCAAGCTTATCCTGAAAAAATATACACGTTATTTCAGAATATTTAGACGAGTCATCTTGTTAACTCATTGATCTCTGGTGCCCCATTGAAAGATGTAGACCTTGCACATCATCATCATCATCATCTGCACATCTCTCACTCCAGTGTTTAATGCTAAATTGTAATTATTTTGCATCTATGGCCTATTTATTGCCTTACCTCCCTATCTTACTACGTTTGCACACACTGTCATAGATTTTTATTTTGTGTTATTGACTGTACATTTGTTTATGTGTAACTCTGTGTTGTTGTTTTTGTCGCACTGCTTTGCTTTATCTTGACCAGGTCGCAGTTGTAAATGAGAACATGTTCTCAACTGGCCTACCTGGTTAAATAAAGGTGAAATAAATAAAATATAAAAATAGAACCTCACCCTCCATCCCACTTACACCTTCCTCTTCAGAGAGAGAGAGAGAGAGAGAGACAGAGAGAGAGAGAGAGAGAGAGAGAGAGAGAGAGAGAGAGAGAGGGTGTATGAAAATTAAAGAAAGAGATGGGTTGAAGGGTGAGGTAGAGTATAGGTCTGAGAGAGAGAGAGAGAGAGAGAGAGAGAGAGAGAGAGAGAGAGAGAGAGAGAGGGTGTATGAAAATTAAAGAAAGAGATGGGTTGAAGGGTGAGGTAGAGTATAGGTCAGAGAGAGAGAGAGAGAGAGAGAGAGAGAGAGTAAGAGATAGAAGAAAAAAATAGGGTGATTTTGTACCAGTGGAATTTTTGGCCCAAGTAGCACTTCTCACACAGGCCTGTTGAATCATTGATGGGGACATACTTCAACACACCATTGAATAATAGAAGAATGGAAGAGAGAGGAGATCTGAATATTTCACCACACAGAGCCTTTTATCATGAGGAGATGAGGCCAAGCAGCTAAAATCACATTCACACAACAGGCTTCTGTTTCAGATCTCTTTCAGATGCTCTTCTCACCGGTGGACTGTAATTCTGAATCTGTGGCATGGGTTGGCATAGTGGGGGAGTACAGTAGGTCAGAAGGTTTTGGGTTCAAGTCTCAGATATTGTGCTCCAACATAGGGTGTAACGCCCGTTGGTTACAGTTAAATATATATACTAAACAAAAATATAAACGCACCATTTCTAAGATTTTACTGAGTTACAGTTCATATAAGGAAATCAGTCAATTGAAATAAATTCATTAGGCCCTAATCTATGGCTTTCACATGACTGGAAATACTGATATGTATCTGTTAGTTGTGGATCAGAAAACCAGCCATTATCTGGTGTGACCACCATTTGCCTCATGCAGCGCAACACATCTCCTTCACATTGAGTTGATAAGGTTGTTGATTTTGGCCTGTGGAATGTTGTCCCACTCCTCTTCAATGGCTGTGTGAAGTTGCTGGATATTGGCGGGAACTGGATCACGCTGTCGTACACGTCAATCCAGACTCCAGAGCATCCCAAACAGGCTCAATGGGTGATGTATCTGATTAGTATGCAGGCCATGAAAGAACTGGGACATTTTCAGCTTCCAGGAATTGTGTACAGATCCTTGCAACATGGGGCCATGCGTTATAATGCTGAAGCGGATGAATGGCACGACAATGGGCATCAGGATCTCGTCACGGTATCTCTGTGCATTCCAATTGCCATCGATAAAATGCAATTGTGTCCGTTGCCCATACGTAGCTTATGCCTGCCCATCCCATAACCCCACCACCATGGTGCACTCTGTTCACAACACTGACATCAGCAAACCACTCACCCACATGACGCCATACTGCGGTCGTGAAGTGAGGTGGACGTACAACCAAATTCTCTAAAAATGACGTTGGAGGTGGCTTATGGTAGAGAAATGAACATTCAATTATCTGGCAACAGCTCTGGGGGACATTCCTGTAGTCAGCATGCCAATTGAATGCTCCCTCAAAACTTGAGACATCTGTGGCATTGTGTTGTGTGACAAAACTGCACATTTTAGAGTGGCCTGTGTAATGATCATGCTGTTTAATCAGCTTCCTGATATGCCACACCTGTCAAGTGGATAGGTTATCCTGGCAAAAGAGAAATGCTCACTAACAGGGATGTAAACACATTTGTGCACAAAATTTGAGAGAAAGAAACTTTTTGTGCATGTGGAACATTTGTTTTATTTCAGCTCATGAAACATGGGACCAACACACATGTTGCGCTTACATTTTTGTTCAGTATATATATAGCAGTAACATAGTAACCACTGTTTTGCAAGACTAGAAAGGACTTGGTGGTCATTCTCTGATGCTGGTTACAGGTGAAACTTATTGGGCTTAGAGGTTGCAACAAACCACCTCCCTTCTCTGTCATTCAGTGAGGGCAGAGCATGCGGCACAGAGCACTGCATTGCTCTTGACCAACTGGCAGAGGTGCCCCCGACATACAGCAGGAGAGAGCCAGTGGGTCTTGCATCAGTCACACCCAAACTAGGTTTCTGACTAAGACTGACTTCATCCCTCAGTGCGAACACAAGCAAGCTGAAGACACCTGGAGGTTCCGAGTAAGCACCTGCCAGTCACAGAGTGGAAGTTTGGGCAATATGGGACTGATAGACTTGTGCAGTTTGGGATGGATCTTATGATAAACTTAGAAAACAAGAGACAGCCAAAAACAGGCGAAAGGGTTCACAAAAGTAATTTGGGTTGGAGAAACTAATAAATAACACTCAATAAAAACAGGTTGCCACACCCACTTCTCCATTATAGTCTATACTTACCGAGGTGCCTCCCGTGGTATTCTTCACGCGGGTATCCAAATAGCCATGGGACATTTCTTCCTCCGACTCCAACTGTTGCACCAGCCGCTTTGGATAGGTGACTTCGGCCGCAATGTCGCTGCTGTCTCCCCGCTCCTCTGGCGAGAACCAGTCCCACAAACTCGCATCCCGCACCAAAGTCGACCTTCCTGTAACGCGGGAGACCTGATAACTGCCAACTTTAAACCACACACGGGTTATCACACAGAAAAACGATAATTATTGTTTTAAAAATGATTTTTGACATAAATAGGCTGATATGGCAGCGCGTCAGGCGCTGGTTCTACAGTACGCGCAAGCCCTGGATGTACAGGGCGACAGCGCTGCGGTGAAAATGTGTTGATGCAGCAAATCTACCGCATCCGTAGAACTGAAGGGAGAGGGATCTTAAAAACACTACGTTCTTGGCACAGATGTAACTATCTCCAGCTGCGCGCTACCACCACACACACTATTGTAGACTAGTCTACATAGGGAGAAGTGATTGCAGATGCAAAAATTGGGGATAGCCTACATTGGGCAGGGGTAAACTTGGAAATGAAAAGGGTGCTTCCTCCCTCTCCCGGTATCCCTCTTACCTGACACGGCAAACCTCTCGCCCACTGCAGCAAAGACCAAGCACCACACCGCCAGCATGATGTTCACATATTCCCCCGAATTAACATCGAGTGCGTTACAGTCTAACAGGCGCAGATAAAAAGAAAACCGACGCACAAACAATTATGGCGAGAGAGAAAAAAACACCGACTGAATCTGGTTGACAGCTGACGCTCGTCCTCTCATCTCCCCATTCAGCTCGTAGCATACAGTCTACCGATATCAGGCAATTGAATGAAATAGCCAATCTATCACTAAATGAAAAAACAAATAGGCCTAATAGTCTATGCCAGAGCCGATCAATAATGGAATTGTAAAATTAGTCTAGATTATGTAGAATAGGTCAAATGGGGAGATTTGAGTGCACGTATGCATAAATCCTACAGGATTGTGCGTGTGTAAGCTGTATGTATGCATGAGTGTATGCGAATCTGCGGTATTTGGAAATGGTAGATATAAAATGAACAGAATTGCGTTGGGTCTGCGGTGATGAGGACACGTGGGACCATAGTACCCTCCCCTCATTCTATCTCCAAGCGTCCTCCCGTTGCCATGCAGTTCTGTATCTCCACAAAAGCAGATTCTACAACCTGGGTACCAAGGTGCCAATTGAGGTAAACATGGTAGGGTTTTGTGTGTTCATTCATTTTCTATGTCAACACGAGTAATTCAAGATCCTGAATAGATAGGTCCATGGATGGACGAGGTGGGAAAAAAGTTCTTCAGAGAAAACAATACATACTGGTCAGTATTGTGGTGCAGCTAAACTCACTAACATAATGTATTGTAATGAACAAAATGGAGATCCACACAGCAATTGAAAAGTGGTATCCAACAGCATGACATGGTGCACCCATTGTGCCCAGAGGTGTGTATGGTAAATACAGATGTCATTCTCCTTCTCTATCTCCAGCTGTCCACTACCATGAGGAGACCAGGAAGCTGCAGGAACACATCGGAAAATGGTACAGTGAAGAGTGTAGAGTGATGACAAGCTGGAAGAAGTGGGCTTGACTAGCAGGCTGTGTGTGTGTGTGTGTGTGTGTGTGTGTGTGTGTGTGTGTGTGTGTGTGTGTGTGTGTGTGTGTGTGTGTGTGTGTGTGTGTGTGTGTGTGTGTGTGTGTGTGTGTGTGTGTGTGTGTGTGTTGGAGCTGATAAGAAGTGTCCTGAGGTGTCTCCATGTAAGCTGGATGTCTTAGATGATCATACAGATGGCTGAATGTGCAGAATGAGGGCTATTGTTGTGCACAAAATAATAATCATGCCTCAATGTTCCATCTCTTTAAAGGAGAATTTTGCATTTTTACAACCAAATCAACATTTTTTTTTATGTAAATGCCATGTTATAGAAGGGTCCAGACTAAAGGTCTTCACGTGTCCGACTGAACCCGAATACCCGAGACCCGACCCGGGAACCGAGTAGGTCTGGGTCAAAAATTCTAACTTTTCCCTTGGGTCTGGGTCGGGGCCTGTTTGATAGTCATTGGGTCTGATAGACCCGAGTGGACCTGAATGGACCCGACCACGGCTCTGTATAGCCTATAGCATATTTATTTTACGCTAATATGGTGAATTTATTGACTTATAGAACGCCTAGCCAACATATAAATACATATTTATTAACCAGAAGAGCAACTTGGCTGATAAACATAATTTTTGGGTCACTCGGCTTCAATCGGGTCTGGTCTAGACCCGGAACCGTTAGGGTACGGGTCGAGTCTAGGTGTGGTTGTCGTCGGGTCTATTCGGGTTCAGGCCTGATTTTCTCCGGTCCATGTCCCCCTTTTTTTGTTAATGATCGGGTCTGTTTGGGTTCAGGTCCAACTTTTTGGACCTGAGAAGATCACTTTTTTTTTGCCAATTTCACTTGTTTTTGAGACACTTACCCCAACCGGCAATTCACTTCTTCATCTTCATTGTGCAGTACGGGGGCTCTGAAAAAACATTAACAAATTCTCCAAAAACACCCGGATATGTCATTTTAGAAATAGAATCACTCTCAGTATACTGATGTTGGTACCTCAGGTTTGTGGGCTAAAAATGAGAACTCTATTGTGATTATCATGTCTTTGATCGTGAATATCTTCTCCTCAGCCACCCAGGCCATGTGCCACCCAGATCATCCTTCTACTTCAGAGGTGCCAATATACCTGGAGTGCACTAAGGCCATGACAGAGATGCACTTGCCAATTTTGCATCCTGCCTAATGCTGCATTCATATTCTTAACCAAGTAGGAAGTTGGTCATTTCCAGTTGTGAAGTAGTAAATACGAGTTGGATGCATTCATGTGTTTTGAACTTGTTGAGAAATGTTGATTAGCTAATGGAAAATAAGCTGCGTCAACCATAAACTAAAATTACAGCTATCATGCTCACAAATTACAGTGTTCAAAAACCATAATTAATAGATTGCTTTTTATGAATCATGTTTTGTTGCATTTAATTCATAGGGTAATTTTTTCCCCTTAATAAGCTTGTACCATTTGAATGTATATATACATATAAGACTATTTTCTTTTACACATTTAAGTAAACGCTTTATTAAAATATGCAAATGAGGTGAAATCTCATTAAATATATGCATATTTTCATATTGTGCAAATCCATTTTTCTGGACACTGGGTGAAGTCAGGCTAAATATTTGGGATTTAATTTTGTTGAGACACTTCAGGACCGGACTTGTCCAGAGCAGATTGTGGATAAATATTTTTTTCAACTTTCTATCTGTAAAATACTAAAGACATGTACGTAAAATGCATTTTTGGCGTATTTTTCAGAAGAAAATGTTATTTACAATAAACAATTTACAACATATCAACAATTCCCTCTGGTCAAGTCTGAAGAATATACCTAAGTATAGCCAGAAAAAATTGTATGAATGCAGATGCTTCTGAAGCTGAGAAAAATGAGTTGGCGCGTGAGAAGAGTCTGCCTTTCGGAAACGGCAGTTTAAGATCAGTACACTGAATTTAGACTAGCAAACGCCAAACACCTATTTAGACCTAATCACCATCTCTTCAAAGTTACTAAATATAGTCCAGTTTGTAACATTCTCTATGAAATTGGATGTTAAATTATGTGTAATTGAATTTAGTGAGATTTGAAATTATTTAGGTATATACATTTTAAAGTGGTTAAAATTCATTAAAATGTTGAGGGACCAAAATAATATTACTGGATCAAAATACCAACAACTCTCAAAATGGATAAGTAGATGCAAAAATGTGGGTTACGTCAGCATGTGGGAGAAGTCGGAGCTCAGGGATGATAGACACGTTTCCCACTAGTAATTACCAGTAGAAGAGGCGTTCAAGATGATTTTTCCCTGTCGTATGTGGTAAATACCATCTATGATTGAAGGTTATGAACGCAGCATAAGAACAGCCCCTAGCTGTGGTATAGTTAAGCAAAAACGCCAGAGGAGGTGTGATATATGGCCAATATACCATGGCTAAGGGATGTTCTTATGCACGATGCAACGCGGAGTGCCTGGATACAGCCCTTAGCCGTCGTACATTGGCCATATACCACAAACCTTGAGGTGTCTTATTTTATTTTTTTTACCCCCTTTTTTAACAGCTGCTCATTTAACCCGGAAGCCAGTCGCACCAGAAACACCGTTCAACTGACGACCAAAGTCAGCCTGCAGGCGCCCGGCCTGCCACAAGGAGTCGCTAGAGCGAGATGAGCCAAGTAAAAATGTGTAACCTTTATTTAACTACAGTAGGCAAGCCAGTTAAGAACAAATTCTTATTTACAATGACGGCCTACACCGGCCAAACCCGCACGACACTGAGCCAATTGTGCGCCTCCCTATGGGACTCCCAATCACGGCCGGTTGTGATACAGCCTGGATTCGAAACAGGGTGTCTGTAGTGACACCTATAGCACTGTGCCTTGTGATGGTTCTAGCTTGTATGGCTCCCTGGGCGAACCCCCCCTTCAGCCCCCCCCCCCCCCCCCCCCCCCAAAACCCATTCTGCACTAACTGTAATTTGTATTCACCCCAAAAGACTCAATATATAACAAAAGATACAAAATATCAGCATAATATCGATGTATCTTAAGTTAGACTACAGCATTGGAAATTCCCCTTACTGAGCTCAGGACCTAGTCAATACAATCACAGAAAACCTTCATGATTCACCGTGGTGGTGTGCAGACTGGTTTTATATTATTCTTAACGATTTCGCACAAACCAGAAAAAAATGCAACAATATGTCTGTGAAACTATATATTGACAGTATTATGAATGAATTGTGGTTTATTTGGTAGCATTTCGTAGTGTGACTGATTTTACTAATTGCATTAGTACTATACAAAGTTAGAGGTGCGCTATTTGATAGATTCCCCCGCTCCCATACCTCCGGCTTCCAGTGGGGAGACCTGAGGTCAACCTACCCCCGCCCCCCTCCCCATCTCGTACTTCTGTGTGGGAGACCTTCCCTGGCAGTAGCCTGCCCATGTCGCCTATACCTAAATCCGCCACTGGCTGCGCCACTCCGGAGCCTCCCCGGCCAAACCCTCCCTTAACACGGACGACGCTAGGACAATTGTGCGCCACCCTATGGGACTCCCGGTCACGGCCGGGATGCCTTATTTCTATTATAAACTGGTTACCAACATAATAACTTTAAACAAGTAATTTTGCGTCCAGAACTACTCCAGAGCTGACTGTAGTAGGCTTTATTAAAATATGCAAATGAGGTGAAATCTCATTAAATATATGCATATTTTCATATTGTGCAAATCCATTTTTCTGGACACTGGGTGAAGTCAGGCTAAATATTTTGGATTTAATTTTGTTGAGACACTTCAGAACCGGATTTGTCCAGAGCAGATTGTGATGTGTTCTGTCTGGGAATCCTTGGGATTGGGAATAATAGTTTCGTATGATCAAGGAATTAATACTCTTGCAACAAATGCTACATCCCTACCTTTCTCTCAAATCTGATTGTAGTAAGATATGCAACCCTCTGCTGTAAGAATACAGTTGTTGCATCGCAGTGTATTGAAAACATGATGAACAGTGGGGATCTGTTGATTGCTAAAAATATATATATAATACATGTTTGACCTAACCTAGGCTGCGTTCTGTATGTGTTTACGTTCTGGAATGTTCAATTGAACGGAAACGGTGCTGTACTGAACGACCGGTTGAAAAACGGGTAGGGGTTGGTTTATGGGTTGGGAACGCTGTCAGCATGGCCACTGGCCTTTAAAGGCGTCACTCGTTACTTCAAGCCACACCCACCAAAAACGTACCTCAAAGTCTGTTCAAGAACATTTTGGGGAATCGTGTCGTTCAGTACAAACCGTTCCGCAACGTATCAAACGTTCATGCGAACTGAATGCACCTCAGGCATTGTGAGATCTGACATGTCTGCAACCAGTCAGCCTGGAACACGGCCATTCACTGCAAACACTGACACCTGAATTAAGCAATTAATTCGGCACAGGTGCAACCTGGGTCAATTAACCTCAGTGCACTCTCAGAGGCTACAAGAGTAGTTGGCGCGGGGGGACAATTTCCTCTTGATTGACAGTGTGCAACCGAATAGACGACTGTTTTCAGGAGACAATGAACGGGGTAGCCCACAAACAGGACTCGGGTCCTCGACAACAGATTTTCAACTGCAACCATGCTGATTGTGGGGCGACGTTCAAACGGGAGTGGCGTTTGAAAGAGCACGAGACCGTGCACAAGGAAGCGGTAAATATGATATGGGGACATGGCTGATATTTGAGTGATATTTGAATTCAACTATGGTTCATGTGGCTGTAACCTTATCCCCGGGTTAATAGATTTCGTGTGATAAAAAATGTGCAGAAGTGTTTAGGCTTCTGCCATAAATGTGGCGAAATAGTTCGAATGGCAGTTTACTTTTGAAGTTTGAGCCTTTTATGATTAGTCAAAGATTACGATTGCGTAAACTATAATTTATAACCCTACTGGTTCTTGTTTTTTAGCAACCTTTTCAATGCAACGGGGCTGATTGTGGCCGTCGTTTCTCACGGAAATCTCACCTGAGCCGCCACGCACTTGGCCACACCGGGGTGAAACAATTCAGGTAGGTTAATAATTTCAGTTTACATTTAATTTCATACCCATGGGTTAGGCTGTAGTTTGAAAAACTAAACTCACACTAGTATATTTTTCACCCAACAGATGTACCTTTGTGAGTTGCACAAATGCTTTCTTCAACGCGGCCAAGTTGAAGAGACACGTCTATTATGCCCACGGAGAAAAGGACAAGTACTTTAAGGTTATAGTCCACTAGATGTCGCCGAATAACCACGTTACTATTTGGAGATTGTCCATTTTCAGCATCTCTGGTCCTTTTTAAACGGACCCCCTTGGCCCTGGCATGTGTACTTTATGAAATGGATTCTTGCAATTAATTTGTAGGAAACCATTTCCATTTATTTACCGTGTAAATGTGTTGAATGTTTTTTTACTTGCTTAATTGTCCCCATGTGCAGTGCAATTTTCCAAATTGCTTATTGACATTCAAGAAACGGAGGGTGTATAAATTCCATTTGAAGGAGCATGGAATATCTTCTAATTTCAAGTAAGTCACAATCTTTTAATGGTTCTGTAGGCCTTGCATCCTTTGAATACTGCAAAAGGCCCAAGCTGATGTACAAGCTGATGCATACTCCCTAATTTAAAATGCAAGTGAATGCATGTCTCAGTAGATTAGTGGTTAAATTATTCTGTCCTGGTTTTCTCCTCAGATGTTCAAAGAGAGGCTGTGGAGTCAAGTTTGACTCCCATGTCGCTCGCAAAGCCCATGAGAAGAAACATGCAGGTTTGTCCCTTTGCAAGTTTGTCAGTCTTCTATTGCTGTACGGTCTTGAATAAATCAAAGAAATCGAGTAGTCATTTTGTATCACTAGGGATAGTCGCAGTTGTCATGTCACTTAACTTAACACTGCCCATAATCTCTCCCACTCTGCAGGGTACCGCTGCCCACAGCCTGAATGCAATCATTTTGAGCAAACCTGGGGGAAAATGCACAAGCACATGGCTAAACACCCAGGTAAGCACCCAACCCCCTTAATTGGAGCTGTTACTGAAGGACTATGAAAATAATGAATTACTGTACCAGTCAGGCCAACCTGCCTTTCCTCTCACTGAAAACTATTTTTGGATGTAATTGTTTTCACATTTATATTTCTATTTTTTCCTCTGTCTTCTACCACTTCGGTAAATGTCCTGCCTTGTACCCTGCTAGTTGTAGTGACAGTGTTTGAGAAATGGCTTATGATGCGATGCGTTAGCTGATTAGTAATTAAGGGGAAGCTTATTTTATTGGTAACCTTTAGTGTCAAAGATTCATACCGTTTACTCTGCCACCAGCTGCCTGCTCATGCCATCTGTTTTGGCTAATGGACAACTTGTTGGGCAGAAATCCAGTAGTGACATTTGCTTCTCTCCTGTCCCTGCAGCCACATTCACCTGTAAGCTGTGCCAGAAGGTGTTTAAGCATGTGGACTCTCTGCGTAGACACAAGCGAACCCACGCCCTGCAGAAGCCTGTCCTGCTGTGCCCCAGCAGTGGCTGCAAGGCCTACTTCTCCACTACCTTCAACCTGCAGCACCACATCCGCAAGGCCCACCTGCAGCTCCTCAAGTACCATTGCTGCTTCCCCGACTGCCCCAGAACCTTTGCCATGCGGGTATGTACTGTAGCCCTTGTGGGCATGTGTTCAGTCGACGTGAGACGGGTGATCTAGGATCTAAAAGGTGAAACTGATCCTCTATCCACACTCCTGAGACTTTCACTCTTTTGGAGTAAAAGCCCAAGGATTACAATTCCTGTGCTCCCCTGGTTAAGGGTCCTGTCTTTCTGCCCAGGTAAGTGTTTATTTGTTAAATGATACAAAGGGCAACTTTCCAGAGGGTGTTTGAGTCATTCAAGGCCCTAGGTATAGTGAAACTGTTTGCCGTTTCTGTTGTCCTAGGCATATTACAGGTGTAGCCTACAGTGCTTTCAATTTCCTTCTGTGTTTGTTTAGACAAGGGATGGGCAACTCAGGTCTTGGGGGGGGGGGGGGGGGTGCACTGATTGTGGTCCCACTTTTGCCTGAGCTAACACCCCAGACACAATCAACTAATCACGAGCTTCAGTTTAGAATGCAATTAGTTAATCAGCTGTTTGCTAGGATGGGGAGGAAGTGACACATCGCTGGTCCCCGACGACTGGAGTTGCCCATCCCTGATTTTAGGCAGTCTAGTTTGCCGTTATCTATTGAACACACTTGTAGCATACTGCTCTAAGCTGCCTTTTCAGCCTGCTCTTTCTGACGTCCATTTGTCAGCCGGCTTTTAACTAAGAACACACATCCATAACTGTCTAGTCTTCTACACAGTGGTGGTGATGTGCAGTTGGGTTTCAATCACTGCATGCAAAGCAGCCTCATGAATTTCTTAAGTCACTGAATGTCTGGTAAAGTAACTAGTGGCTTCCTTCCCATGGACAGAATTGAATTTGAATCCCAAGGTAAGACTTTTTCCATGTAGTGGATGGAGATGTTTGCCATTGTGGCTCTGGAACAGTATAAATGTTTAGAATAGGTTGATGCTCATACTTTGCTGCTGTCATAATGTTTGTTGTCGTGACACATCTGTTCAATCTCACAGGAGAGCCTAAGCAGACACCTGGCTCACCATGACCCAGATGCCAACCCTGCAACGGTAAGCATGGTTTTAGTCCATCTATCCCCTGTGGGTAAGATGTGGGCTTGAGCCAACAGTGGGTCTACTGTGTGGTGTGGCTCTGGCCAGGTGACCATTGATCTGTATGTGGCCCTGAACTGTCTTTGAACCATTTGAAAGCAGCATCCCTTAGATGTCTGGAAGAATCTACAGAGCTTTGGGCATAGTGGGGCTCTAGGGAGGGGTGTTTACTCACACAATGTCGCTCTTGTCTCAATTTGTCCAGCTCTGAAGTCCCTAGAGGAACTGAAGTGGTAATACAGGCTTCCTGTCTACTGGGCAGTAAAAGTTAATGACCTTTCTGAACAGTTGTAGTGGTGAATTGTTCCACTAGACATTTTATACCTCCAAAATCAATTTCTCTGTCCCATGTTTTTCTCTCTGTAGCAGAAGCGCAAGCGGTCCAAGAAGGCCTGGCAGAAGCGTCTGGAAGGCCACCAGCTGCCCCTGGTGGAGGACGACCTGCGGCGCCTCTTCGCCTTGCGCATGAGGGTGTCACGACGGGCCAAGGTGGAGGTTAACCTCTCAGGCCTCTTCAACGAGCGCAAGATCCCCCACTTTGTCGACTCGGAGGTCAACCTGCGTGACCTCTTCAGCATCAAGCCCCCTCACTCCTCCTGCCCTGCAGAGCAAGTCCCTGTGGAGGTCACCCACCCAGAGGTCACTGTGATCAAGGGTTAAAGGTCAAATCAAAGGTTGAACTTGTAGCCTGAAAGTGTTATAGTACCATGTTGAAGTAAATGCTTGTAAAGTACCATTGCTCTTTTAGTTGATCCAAACTGAGGTTTTGAATGATGTAAAATATTTTATTTTATAGTACATATAAAGCGATTGGTCTTATTGTTTTCCTGTATAAAAGCGCTTGAGTTTTGTTTGTCCTTTGCATGATCAAAGTTGACCCAATAAAAAAAAAAATGTTGCAGCCAAGTCATTGTCTAAATGTTTAGGTCTGGAGAAGATGGGACTGTGCCACCTCGTTTCTCTCCAACTAAATCAGTAATGACATCTCGGGGTGGTCAATTACCCTGCATCAGTCCTACGGTAAACCACGAGTTGGGTCGTGTGTCAGGGATGTCATGACTGGTTTAATGATGCCAAAGACTGCAACCTGAACCAGTCAAGAAAAGTTTTGGAACAGAAAGTGTTTTGTGATGTCAGTTTACTAGTGCCATAACACGTGTGCAGGTTGACTTGCATTGAAGTTCACTTTTCCTTCCAACACCCATTAAATATGAACCATAAAATCTGACCTATGAGTAACGAGTCCCCCACCATTGAATCTTCAAAGCACAGGGCTCTGCTCGGGCACCAGGTCCAATTCACTAGGTAACTCTTGAATCCAAACCCTGGGTAGAGGGGGAGAGCTGAACTACGGCAGTATAAAATCGTCAGCTTTACAATTGTGCCTATTGAAAGACTGCAGAATAATTGAACTGCTAAGTCTGACCAGTGACAGATTGTATCAGACATTTCTTCCGTCAATCTCTTCCTGTCTGCCACTTAAACTGAATTGCTGTGTAAAATGGCTAGCTTTCTGGTGTTCGTTCCATCAGAACCCCATATCACTTCAGCTGACTGGTAATGGCTTGTCTCTGCTCAATTGCTTCCTACAGAGCGCTCTCCCTGTCATGATTAAAGCACAGTACGTTTCCACCTGAACTTGTCCAATAAAGCTACACTGAACAAAAATATATATACGCAAATGTTTTACTGGGTTAGTTCATATGGAAATCAGTCAATTTAATTAACTTCATTGGGCCATTGTCTATGCATTTCCCAGAACCCCACCGCCACAACCTGAACTTTACCTTATTTCTATCGTGGAATCTAACTTCAGCTTCACCTCAACAGTTTGAATCACTTTTTACCCTGTCAACTCAGCAGTTGTAGAAAATGGAGTGTAGAAGACTAACTTGTAATCGTACACAGGTAATGTGTACATTTACATTTTACAGACTCTTATCCAGAGCAACGTACAGTCGTGAATACATACATTTCATTTTATCTCAGTACTGGTCCCCTGTGGGAATCGAACCCACAACCCTGGCGTTGTAAACACTATGCTCTACCAACAGAGCCACATGGGACCTATACAAAATTAATGGGTTGTACGCAGATCCTCTTTTACACACTGGCGTACCATCATTCCAAGTTGTCCAAGTCCTGTGTTGTGGCTGTAATATGGCTGGGTCCAGTTGGACATTTCAAAGCCTTTGCTAAGCCCCCATCCAGCCTGCCGTTGGAGCTCTATCATAGTCATTACTTTTGTGTTTTTCTGCTGCTGTTGTGGTGCTCATTCTCCAGGACTCCTCCTGCCGCCTCAGGCCATGTCAGCTCGTAATCCTTCACATAAACCTGGCCTATATGTCTGCTCCTCTGCTGGCTAACGACCCACACCATGGAGAGGGAACACATATGCGCTCTCTCTCCACTGTGTTTATGTGGTGGTAATGTACAAGCGTTTCTAATTACTTTGCTTTTGGTGCTTTGTGTGAAATGTGTTTTTACAACAGATTAGTCCATTAGAGAAAGTCTGTTGCCCTGGTGTCCAAAGCGTAATTGAAATAGAAATGATTCACCAGTGTTCAGGGTGATACAGGGTTAATTATAAATTGTCTGAGTCTGTGTTTGAGGGCTTTCGAAACAATGTGTTGCTTTGATGATTTGTGATTTATTTTAATGGAACATCAGGGGGTCTCTAAGAATTTACAGTTGAAATTCAGCAGACTAGCTGTTCGGAAGATGGGCCCTGGCTGACTCCATGGTAATAAAACGTTTCAAATTCAGCACATTTGCACAGACCACTTTTCTATGCTCTTCATTTCTCGAGATTCATAAACATTTAATTTCCCAGAACAGTTATTCCAATGAAAATCTTTTTACATAGAATGCTGAATATATTTAAGCAATAAGGCCCGGGGGGTGTGGTATGATATATGGCCAAAATACCACGTCTAAGGGCTGTTCATAGGCACGACGCAACGCAGAGCCATGGTATATTGGCCATACAGTGAGGGTAAAAAAGTATTTGATCCCCTGCTGATTTTGTACATTTGCCCACTGACAAAGAAATGATCAGTCTATCATTTTAATGGTAGGTTTATTTGAACAGTGAGAGACAGAATAACAACAAAAAAATCCAGAAAAACGCATGTCAAAAATGTTAGAAATTGATTTGCATGGATTTCTCACATGGAATAGCCCTCATTTCTCAGAACAAGAATAGACTGACAAGTTTCAGAAGGAAGTTCTTTGTTTCTGGCCATTTTGAGCATGTAATAGAACCCACAAATGCTGTGCATTTAGTCTAAAGGCCAGTTTTATTGCTTCTTTAATCAGTACAACAGTTTTCAGCTGTGCTAACATAATTGCAAAAGGGTTTTCTAATGATCAATTAGCCTTTTAAAATTATAAACTTGGATTAGCTAACACAACGTGCCATTGGAACACAGGAGTGATGGTTGCTGATAATGGGCCTCTATACGCCTACGTAGATATTCTATAAAAAAAAATCAGCCGTTTCCAGCTACAATAGTCATTTACAACATTAACAATGTCTACACTGTATTTCTGATAAATTTGATGTTATTTTAATGGACATTTCTAAGTGACCACAAACTTTTGAATGGTAGTGTCAGTATATATACTGAACAAGAATATAAACTCATGTAAAGTGTTGGTCCCATGTTTCATGAGCTGAAATATATTTTCCATATGCACCAAAATATTATTTCTCTAAATGTTTTTACACAAAAAATTTTACGTCCCTGTTAGTGAGCATTTCTCCTTTGCAAAGATAATCTATCCACTTGACAGGTGTGGCATATCAAGAAGCTGATTAAACAGCATGATCATTACACAGGTGCACCTTGCGCTGGGGACAGTAAAAGCCCACTCTAAAATGTTCAGTTTTGACACACAACACAATGCCACAGATGTCTCAAGTTTTGAGGGAGCATTCAATTGGCATGCTGACTACAGGTATGTCCATTTGAGCTGTTGCCAGAGAATTGAATGTTCATTTCTCTACCATAAACCTCCTCCAATGTCATTTTGGAGAATTTGCGTACTCATCGTCCTCACCAGGGTCTTGACCTGACTACAGATCAGCGTCGTAACCAACTTCAGTGGGAAAATGTTCACCTTTAATGGCCTCTGGCACAAAGGAATGAATCACCGTTTAAACCGTACCAGGCAGATGGCAGACGGCGTGTATGGCATTGTGTGGGCGAGCGGTTTGCTGATGTCAACGTTGTGAACAGAGTGCCCCATGGTGGCGGTGAGGTTATGGTATGGGCAGGCATAAGCTACGGACCATGAACATAATTGTATTTTATCAATGGCAATTAGAATGCACAGAGCTATCGTGACAAGTTCCTGAGGCCCATTGTCATGTCATTCATCCGCCACCATCACCTCTTGTTTCAGCATGATATTATATGGCCCCATGTCGCAAGGATCTGTACACAATTCCTGGAAGCTGACATTTTCCCAGTTCTTCCAGGGCCTGCATACTCACCATACATGTCACCCATTGAGCATGTTTGGGATGCTCTGGATTGACATGTACGACAGCGTGTTCCATTTCCCGCCAATATCCAGAAACTTTGCACAGCCATTGAAGAGGAGTGGGACAACATTCCACAGGCCACAATCAACAGCTGCATGAGGCAAATGGTCACACCAGATACTGACTGATTTTCTGATCAACGCCCCTACCTTTTTTTAAAGGTATCTGTGACCAACAGATGTATATCAGTATTTCCAGTCATGTGAATCCATAGATTAGGGCCTAATGCATTTATTTCAATTGACTGATTTCTTAATATGAACTCTAACTCAGTAAAATCTTTAAAATTGTTGCTGTTGCGTGTATATTTTTGTTCAGTATATTTTTGGTCAGTATATTTTAAACAGTAAGCTTTTCTCTGTTGCCCCAGGCAGTGGCACATGCTGTTTCCACTAGCGTCATCATATTGGCACAGCAGCATCATCTCCCACGAGAATTAGAATTGTTTCAAGCACAGGACACGGCTGGCTGGTTTGACCTGCACGTTTGGGTTTGTAGCGCTGACAAGAGCAACAGCGCAGATCAGAATCACACACGCTGTTAGTTGCAGCCAGCCTTTCTCCCATCAGACCAGGCTAAAATGCCACACTAATTATTCCAGCCAGTCATGACCTTTGAAATAACATGCTGGACTTCACTACTTCCCTATTTACCTCACACAGTGCAGTGGAGGCACAGAGCTCTATAATCTGCTCTGGATCCATCTCAGCAGGGAAGAATAGGATGGTGGGATCAAATTCATTATCGATTTTTTGATTGTCTCCCTGCCAATTGCAGTTTTGCCGATATATGGATTGAAATGAATTTAATTGAATAGCTAAGTGGTGGAGTGGTGATTGGAGCAATTTGTCATGGTGACCTCACACATGGGAATGCATAAGCAGTGCTGTTTCTGTATCAGATGTAGAGAGAGATACAGACAGACGCAGTAGGTGGAAGGAGCTGAATCCTGACTTGTGGTCAGCTCAATACACTGAATGAATTGCTGCTGGCTTGTCATCATGGTTCCATCCCTCACTCACACTAGCTCCTTTGTAGAGATGTCCAGCAGGCAGGACAGCTGTCGTTGTACTAGATGAGGAGATAGATAGCTTGGCTTACAGAATGGCTGAGTGACTGGGCTGAAATAGTAGTCGGTTTAATGTCGTGGTTGGATGTAAGGATCCCTGAGTGAATAGATTGTACATTGACTAATTGGTGAATTGATTGATTGGGTAATCTGGTACCACTAGGACTGAACTGAGAGCTGTAACAGAGGTGAGGAGGAGAGAGTGGGTCGCCTATAGTCAAATCCTCAACCCTCTTTGCTCAACTACACCAACAGGTCATTTACATTAAGTAACAAGACTCTACTGAACCAGCTGTTCACTGTAGTAGTGGAGCAGCACCATGACATGATGTGAAGGTTTGAATAACTTTGTCCCACATCCTTCTGTCTCAGTTGGAGGTTGATTAAGGAGAAATAGGACAATCAGAGGAGGACAGTGGCTACGGTAGAGCCGAGCATTCTTCTGGAGAACCCTGTGAAACGGACAAGGACTTAAAGTGAAGTAGGTTAGCCGTCAGTCCTCCTCACCCTTATATAGCCCTACTACCTCCAGAATAGATGACCCACAACTGTGAGAGACCTCTTCTCCCCCTCCCTTTCTCCCTCCATCCCTGGCCCAGTTTGAGAATATAACAGCTGTAGCTGACGTGAGTAATAACATGGCTTCCTAACTAGAACCCAGCTTTAGTACTATTTAGACCGATTACCAACAACAACAACAAAATGTATCCTGCTTAGTTCCCCCTGCATTACGATGTTGTCGTTTTCTGGTCCGATATACAATAATGGAAACATCGATAGCCCGGGGATGAAGATGCACTCCTGGAAATGTACAGTATAGATTTATATTATTATTTATTTATATCATTACTTCACACACGCCACACACACACACACACACACACACACACGCACACACGCACACACGCACACACGCACGCACACACGCACACACGCACACACGCACGCACACACACACAGTTTGTTTGCTGTTGCATTTGTGCTGTTGCCAGTGTCTTCTGTCTGTGTTGTCCATTTTGTCTTACAATGTGTTTTTTTATTTTTATTTTTTATCCCAGCCCCCATCCCCGCAGGAGGCCTTTTGCCTCTTGCCATGCCGTCATTGTAAATAACAATTTGTTCTTAATTAACTTGCCTGGTTAACCCTTGTGTTGTCTTAAGGATAAAAAATGACCCGCCACTATGTTTAACAGAGAAGAAAAACCCCTAAATTATATTTTTTCAACTTGAAATTTTCTTAGAGTGACCCCAACATTAGAAAAAGTGAAACTTCGCCTTTGTTCATATTACCATGAAAGCTGTACACCACCAGGGTACAAAGATTGTCTTAGGGTCATTTTTGACCCAGCAGTTATAAAATCATTTACACACAAAAACAAACACACACACACAATGAGAAATTCAGATTATGATGTTCAACAATGTATGAAGCAACAGCAGATTGCTCCTTTAAATAAAGTGGTGAATTTTCAGGAATTGCTTTTAACGATCCATATGTTCAATCCATATGTTTAAGATGGCAAAGTTCATACTTGTGTCACATGCCATGATGCTCAGTTAGGAAGTTAGGAAGCCAAACTGTTCAGAATAATCCCTCATATCAACAAGCTATAAAAGACAGTGATGCAAACCAATGGAGAGGCAGAGTAGCAGACGCTTCATGTTGGCATTCAGAGTCAATATAAACCCTATTTCCTTCCTGTTTGTGAAATTGGCTTCGATGATTGGATATCTGGGCAGGGGGGCTGGGTTCCTAGGAAACAGGAGCCAGCATCACAGCAGGGGTCAGGACACTGAAAGCCACCAAAAAGGGGGCAGAGGTGCAGGGTGATGGTTTACTGGGGAACAGCCAATCACTTCCCTTGGAGGGGTAAATAGTGAATTTGAAAAAACATCATGTCCCAATAGAATATTGTCGATGAAGTTGTTTTTGTCTTGTCTGTGCTCACTCACCACTCACTTCCATTTACCTACGTCACTTTTCTGTTTTGGTGCGTTTGTTTTTCTGTGGTTGTCTAGTGGCTCTGGATCCTGGATGGTGCTCACATTGTTCAGCTGTATTCCTGTTATAACAAACAAACTCTCCTTCTCTCTCCTTCTCTCTCTCTCTCTCTCTCTCTCTCTCTCTCTCCGCTTTCCTTCTTGATTCTCTTTATTGGCATGACGTAACAATGTACATATTGCCAAAGCTTATTTTGGATATTTACAATATAAAATGAGAATCAAAATTGTCAACGGGACAACAGTAACAACAATAACCAAGGGTCAGATTAACCATACATTCAACAATAGCCATACAGTAGAGTACATGTGCAGGTTGATTGGTCTGTCAGACACTGTCCCTCAACTTATGGCAGGCAGCAATGTAGTGCACTGCCAACCCACAGCTCTCTGCGTCCTCCCCCAACAGGACGGGTAGCCTATCCTCATCAGAGACGTCTTTGAAACCTTGAATAAGGGTTTCAAATTTGGGGAAATTACACTCTCTAATTGTTTATATTTTTGACATTTTGTCAGGAAGTGCAGCTCCGTCTCAGGTTCTGCTGTGGTGCAGTGGTTGCACAGCCTTTCCTCTACAGGGAGCCAGGTTTTCCTGTGTCTACCCTTCTCAATGGCAAAGCTGTGCTCACCGAGCCTGTACTTTGTCAAGGTTTTTCTAAGGTTTTGATCAGTAACCATGGTCAAATATTTAGCCATGGTGTACTGTCGATTTAGGGCCAGATAGCACTGCATTTTGCTTTGTGTTTGTGCTTGTGTTTCCCAATAAGCAATGTCGTTTTGTTTTGACTGTGTTGTAATTTGGTTTATTCTGATTGATTGGATGTTCTGGTCCTGAGGCTTCAGTGTGTTAGTAGAACAGGTTTGTGAACTCAGCCCCAGGACCAGCTGGATGAGGGGACTCTTTTCTTTTCTCAGCTCTTGGCATTGCAGGGCTTGGTAATGATATGAGAGGGGGTCACTGTATTTTAGATGATTCCAAAACTTAATTGCTCTTTTTTGAGTTTTTATTATTAGTGGATATTGGCCTAATTCTGCCCTGCATGCATTGTTTGTAGTTTTCCTCTGGACACTGTTAGGGTTTAACCAACTATTTGTTAGCATAACCTATATAAATAACAGAGAAGCTATGCCACAATATTAAGTATATAAACTATAGATAATTGAATACTGCTATATGTTAGAGAAAGTGGCTCATGTGATGGTGGGTCATGTGGACAGAATGATGATGCTTTAAAACAGGGTTTTGCAAGAGATTTTTGCTGAACAACAGTAATAACAAGATAATGGGTGCAATGTAGGGGTTTTAGAGAACTGTGCATTGTGTAACAAGGTGTAGGCAGCTGACTTAGTGATAGGAGGTTGTGAAACCCATCACAAGGGGAACATGTGAGGAACAGGTAGAGTGGAGAAACAACAGTATAAGTAAATCACTGGAAATTGAGTGGTTGCTGACTCTTGAGTATACACTAAGAAGATAAGATCCAACGCCAGGCAACATGTGATGCGTCAAGAGGTTGGGACCAACCTGCACGCCAACGATAGGCTGGAGTAAGTCTAAACCACACCCAGTCTCTACTCTGACAGGCCCAGCAAGGAGGGGGAACTAAGTCTGTCAAGAAGTATTTAAAGAAGAACTTGTGATATCATTTCAGTTCTCTGTCTGCCCTGCGTGGTGTTTCAGTGAGCCCGTATATACGAACAACATACTTACCACTCAAGTGTTTGCATTAATTAAAGTACAAAGAAATCAGAAGTTACTCTGTGCTGACTATTTTGTTCCGACACCAGATTCGAATTGACGCGACCCAACAACATGTAGGAAAATCTTACAGAACTCTGCATGCAGGGTTTCAATGGGGTGTTTGTCCCATTTGATGAAATCTTGTTTTACAAGTGGACCCCACACCTCGCTGCCATAAAGTGCAATTGGTTCAATGACATATTCAATTAGTTTTAGCCAAATTTAAATAGGTATTTCAATTTGAATTTGCTTTTTAATGGCGTAGAATGCCCTGCGTGCTTTCTCTCTCAGTTCAGTCACTGCCTCATTAAGGTGTCCAGTTAAGCTTATTTTTAAACCTCTCTCTCTCTCACACACTCTGTCTCTCTCTCTCTCTGTCTACACTATCTTTCTCTCTGTGTCTTACTCTCCCCATCTCCTCATTTACTTCCACCAAGGTCATGGCAAGGACAGTGACTTGTCAATCTCTCCTCCTCTTCCCTCTCCTTCTCTCACATCTTACACTACACTGTCACAGCCTTGTCTCTGCACCTCTCTCTCTCCTTGCTTATGTTGCCAATATTTCTCTACTTGCACTTTTGCTTTCTTTGTTTGTGTCTCCTCTTCCATTCCTCCTGTGCCAGTGTTTGTCTTCACAGTTCCCCCTCAGTCAGCATCCAGTTTACTCGTTCTCCTTCCTGCCCCCAACTTTTTATCCCCCTCTCATTGAAGTACTGTCAAATGCTACATGAATATATGAAAAGGGCACCATACATCTCAGTTCCTCCCTCTTTCTCTCTCTCTGCCTCTCTCTTCCTCTATCTCTCTCTCTCTCTGCCTCTCTCTCTCCCTCTATCTCTCTCTCTGCCTCTCTCTCTCTCTCTGCCTCTCTCTCTCTCTCTCTCTCTGCCTTCCTCTCTCTGCCTCTCTCTCTCTCTGCCTCTCTCTCTCTGCCTCT